>NC_057398.1:73944858-74175857 GCF_019320065.1 Cervus canadensis
ACTTCTACTTCCAGGGAGAAGTGCCTCTCAGCTTGGCCCAGACCCCACGTCCCTGCCCCATCACACAGTCATGGGAAAGAAGGCTGCCCCAGGTCCTCGAGGTGCGTCTTCCTGGTGAGGAAGTCACTCCTGCACGCTAGCTTCAGCCCCTCTCGCTTCACTGGCATACAGGTTGCTCCAGTTCTTCTTTTCCTGTGAATCAACCCTGGGCTTCTGACCTCAGGCTTCTGATATAAGCTTTCTCACAAACACTTGGCTGAGGACATCTCTGGGGGAGGTGGGGCACTGTGCCTTCTCAAAGGGCGCGGCTTCCCTGATGGTCTTCAAGTCAGAGAAGACACTTGGGGGGCACCTCCCTCTTAGTACTGCCCCTGAGGAGCCAGTCTGGTCAGCCAGTCAGAGACCGTCCTGCTGAGCGCGCTGCCTCGGAGGCCCTTCCCACACGTGTCTATTTAAACAACTGCTGGCAGAGAAGGTGCTGGGACGGAGTTGCATAAGGAGTGAAATCCGGGTGGGGGACGGTGGGGTGGGGGGGGAGTGCATTTGACCGGCAGAGAGCTTGGGGGTGTAGACGCTGGGTGGGGCCCCTCTGCTCGGGCACTGTGCTTCTGCATCCCCCACCGCACGGGGGCCCCAGAAGGAGAGGGGGTCGTCAGGGACTTTGCTGCTATGGGCGCAGCGGCCCCTCCATGTCTGCCTCACCTCACACCCCCTCCTGATGGCTGGGGGCTCCTGGTAGATCTCATGGGGTACGAGGGAGAGCTCTGACCTCGGGTGAAAGCTGTCCTCGAGGGGACCTGCAGCCTGGCTGGAGAGGGTTAGGTGGTGGGGCACCCGGGGTGGGGCATGGACCTCCCTGCTCCCAAGGCCAGGGTCAGGGCACCTCTCCGCCCCATCTCTGGCCGCTCCCACAGGGGGCCCACCTTTCACTGCCCCCGGTCCCATCGGGTCTCTCTGAGGGCCCCTGGGAGGCAGGGACGCGGACGGCTCTCTGGCTGGGAGGCTGGGAGAGGAGTCCCAGACGGCCGCCCCGAATGCCATCAGACCAGTGACGCCCTGGCTAATGTAGGGTCTTCCTCCTCCCGCCGCCCTTTGGGCAGAAGGACAGGATGCCAGCTGGGCTGGGGAGGGAGGCTGGGGCTTTGGGGGTCAGGCCGGAAGGCAAGGGTGAGAGGAGTCTGACCCGCTGCAGGCTGGACATGGAGCAGGGGGAAGTTAGGAGCAGGAAGCCTGGGGGCAAGCAAACCCAGGTTCTCCGGGCAGGGGTCATAGGTGCTCACAGCTCTAGACTCCCAAACCTCTAAACAACCGTGACTGACAGCTTTTCCCCTAGGACTCAGGCTCAGCCCCCAGTGGTCTGTGGCTTTGTCCCCGCGCGGGGCTGAACGCTCTCCTTCCACAGGCGCTGTCTCCGCTCACCCCCTTCCTCACTCCCCAGATGTGGGGACCCCCCCAGAGGAGGTGATGGCTGCGCCCCCCGCCTCTAGCCCGGGGAGCCCCACGGTGGGACAGTAGGACTGCCTTCTCTTTCAAGACCCCCGACGTGGCACCCCTCCCCCTTCCGGCCTCATCCCCTCCCCCGCTGGAAAGTCAAACTTCCGCGACTCCTTCACTGCCAGCGGCGAGGATGGGGGGACCCGAGGAGACGGGGAAGGGGGGGCAGGGCGGAAGGGATGTGACCTGACCTAGGTTCTCCTCCCTAAGTCCAGGCTCCTGGACGGGCCTTTGCCTAAACTTGCGCTCCAGTATCCCCTCACCTCCCGCATCCTCCCCTTCCGTCTAACAGAAGCAGGACTTCATAAAGAGGTCACCCTGCACAGGCAGGCCAGGGCGGCCGCACGTCTGGCCAGTCAGGTTCGCTCCCATCCAGGGACGTGGCAGGCTGGGGTACGGGGCCTGGCCTCACCGACGGTCAAGCCCTGGGCCAGGGGCACTCTGGGGGCAGTCACTGCTGCCAGCCTGTGGCTTGAGCTCCTGGACATACTCCTGGGGTTCAGCTTCCCCGCCAGGCTTGGCCTGCCAGGGCCCTGCGGGGTGCCACCTACGTGGACAGGGCGGAGGGAGTCTCGGGTCCCAGCGGCCCCTGGGGGGCTGGGGTGAGAAGTCAGACCGGCCCCTGCCCGCGGCTGGGGTCCCGGCCCTGCCCCTGTCCCCTGCTCCCCGCAAAGGAACTGAGTGCCCAGCCCCTGCCCACAGCGGTGCCCCGGGAAGCCCCTGGGCTGGAGGAGACAAAAGCGGCTGGCACCTACCTGGGATGCAAGGAGGGTGTTGGCCGGGGAAGGGGGTCTCCGCTCACGCCGGGAGCCGAGCCAGCCGGGCTGCCGCCCCGGGCCGCCCTCCTCCGCTCCGCTCCCTCAGCCCCAGCGCTCGCTGCCGTCCTGGTGCAGCGGCGGGCGAGGGCGCGCGTGTGCGCGTGTGCGTGTGTGCGCGCGTGTGTGCCGCCGGTTCACTGCAGCATCTCTGCGCCGAGATGCGCTCCTCCCTTTGCCGGCGCCGCTCACTGGCTGGCTGGGTCTCAGCCTGGAGACGCGCCCCGGCCCCTCCCTTCCCCAGCAGCCCTGCTTCACCTCATTTGCTTCCCGTGTTTAAGGGCCGGGCCGCGTCTTCCGTGAGGCTCGGGCGGCTCAGCTCCTGCGCCGCCTGGCCTCTGCCCCCGCCCTCCCTGCCCAGCCCGGCGCTGAAGGGCTGGAGAGGGTGCGGTGAGAAAGCACGAGAGTGGCTCTTAGTCCTCAAACCCCAGAGACCCATGGAGGCAGCCTCCGTGGAATTGACTCATAGAGGAAGGGCTGCAAATTAGAAATGAGGTGCGGGGCGGTTGGGGTGGAGGGCTGCCTCCGATCGTCTTTATTGTTTCCCCAGTTTATAAAAGTAACTTGGGCTCTTGATCAAGATAAGCGAACATTAGAGGAAATTTTCAAATAGATAGTGAACGGACCTTAACAAATTTAAATTACATGCTTCTGGATTTATTATTTTCGTGTATAAAATTACATGGGTTATTAGTATTATTTTATGCAAATGGTCACCCCATATATCATTCATTGGCAAAATATTTTAAAATTATATAGTAGACCTTGAGCCACTTTTCACATAACTGTGTATGAATCCAAGCCCATTTTCAACCAGCCCGCAGTGTGTTGTCATGAAAAGCCCACTAGGTTAAGAGTCTGGGTCTCTGCAAGGCAGTCTGGGCCCTGCGCCCAGCTTGACTGAGTGTTCTAGGCTGAGTGCTCTGTCTTCCTGAGCCTCAGTGATCAGCTGAAGGGGCTAAAGATGGCCAGGGTGCCTGCCAGCTCTGAGACTCTAGGTGCTCACCCGGAGGGTGATGCGTCTCCCCTCTGTTCCTGTCGAGTGGCAGGCGTGCCCAGGGAGGCTGGGGCCTGGAGGAGGGGGGATCAGCCGTCTGCGGCAGCCGTGGCCCAGCAGGCTGCCACAGTGCCCCCACCCCGGTCCGCCTGCCGTCCAGCTCGTTCAGACGAGACCAGTGAGCGGTCCAGATGCTGAAGCAGCTGGCGGGGCCAGGCCAGCGTCAGAGCTTTCAGGGGACACACCTGTCAAGCCTGGAGCGTGGCTCCATGTATTTTTGAGTGGAGGGGGACACAGAGGCTGGGAACGGGCCTGGGTCGACAGAGAAGCGGCCTGGAAAGGGAGGAGGAGGTGTGGTCCGAGGGAGGGTCTGTATGCCTGGCCGGTCCCGTCGCTCTCCCCTGCATGGCGCTTCCCCGCTCGGGGACAGTGTTCCTCGTTCCTGATGGAGGCTCTGTGAGCCACCTCTCCTGGATAACTGGACTGCTGCTGAGCAAGTCCCTTCCAGCATGTCCTTCCTTCTTCTGCCTCTGCCCACATTGTCCTTGTCTGTCTGTCTTCCTGAGGCTGGCACTTGGCCTCAAGAGGGGAGCCCTGCCCTCTGACCCCACCCAAGTCAACCAAGGCTCCGAGCCAAGCGCCCCGAGTTCTCTCCAAGCAGAAACAGCTGCCAAGAGGGGCTGGCTCAGCTGCCGCCCTGGGAGAGGCGGACCAGGCCGGCTGACTCGGGCCTGCGGGCTGGAAACACCTGCAGGGAGGATTGCTCTAGATTGACACTGCCGTCTCTATGACTGTTTCAGGACAGCTGCTGCCCTTGTGGTGGGGGCTGGGTCCTTGGGGAGGCCACGGTTCCCATCCCAGTGACACAGGTGACTGGGGGCTCCAAGATGTTCTCAGACCCCTCTGCAAGCTGCCTGTCCTGCCCGTGGGCCCCAGAGGCCACAGTAAGTGCAAACAAGAGTGCTAACTGAGCCCAGGACTGGATTTGGGGCAATATCTCCCGAAGTTCCATCTCAGATGGATTTAGGGGGCTTGGGGGCTCCTCACTGCCTCTAAGGTGCTTCTGTTTCTGACAAAAGAGTGGGCTGAGCCTTTGGGGGTCTAGGCTGAGTTTTGCTTGTGGGCCCATTAGATTGATAATGGCAACAGAATTTTATAATATTATTATTAATTATTGTATAAATTATTAACAATAACTTGAGTGTCTCCAATGAGCCAGGAACTGTACTAAGTGCTTTATCTGAATTGTCCACCCAAGGGGGTATGTGTTATTATTATTATGCTCACTCTACAGATGAGGCTCAGAGAGATTGAAGAACCTGCTCAAAGTAAACAAGAGAAGTGGAGAATGCTGGTCTGACTCCAGGACCCACGGACTCCAGCCCACATCGCAGGCCCCTCCAGGGTGGGCAGAGGAGGGGACAGGGCAGCATACTCTTTTTTAGTGCCTGTCAGATCCCAGAATCCGCAGCACAGCTGATTACAAGGGGCCCCTCTTCTTTCTGTGGCTAATGAGTTTGTCTTCCTGTTGTCTAGAGCGGGACACCTCACCTCCAAGTTGGGTTTCCGCAGACTGCCAGACGGGCAGAGGAGGTCAGCTGAAGACGAGCAGGCAGCTAAGCAAATGGGCCACTCTTTGCCTGGCAATGTGGTGACCCTGAGTAGGGGCTCCCAGGAGACATCTTGAGGGCCACTCAGCCCTGCTCAGACCACCTGCTCCCCCCTCCAGAGGCCCACCAGGGGATCTCCAGTGGTCAAGGAGGGGCTTCGGGTCAGCCCTAGGGGACCAGAGGGGAGGAGCTCTCTGCCAGAATGCAGGCCCCTGATGGAGTGGCTCTCCTCCTGCGTTAGTCCCGAGCCTCACATGGCCTTTCCCAGCCCCTCCTGCAACCAGGCTCTTCACCTCTGGTCTCAGGCTTCAGAAGTCTTCCAGCACTCCCAGGAGTGTTCATGTGTTTATGGAGCCGGGGCTCTACCTAGAACAGTGGGGGGTTCAAGAGCCACAGGATATGGTCTGTCTTCAGTGTGCCTGTAACCTTTCTGGAAGCAATCTGGCAGTGAGAGCAGGATGGTCCATCCGCAGCTTCCAGGAAGAGTGACAGGCGGGTTGAGCAAAGCTCTGAAACCACACCAGCTTGACACATAGTCCTGCTACTTCCTGGCTGCGTGGCCCGGAAGTCACTAATCTCAGAGTCCCAGGTTCTCCGTCTGAAAAACAGGGATGAAGACACAGCCTTGCTTCGTTGGTGTGAATGCTGAATTAAGCACATGGTAGGTACTCAATAAACATCACTACTTCCCTTTGGGCCCTTTTGGGATTCAGCTTCCCCATCTGTAATGAGTGTGTGCACCTATGAGGCTGAGCCCTTCTCAGCTTCAAGGGTTGGGTGACCGTGGATTCACCTTCAGGAGAGCTGGACTGTCTCTGCTCTGGATGACCCAGCTGGAGGACAATGGCAGGTCACTGACGGACACTTAATTTCTCTGAGAATCCAGGTTCTCATCACCAAAATGCAAATAATCTTATTCCTAACTTAGAATAGTGTAAGGGCAAGTAGATTAAAATGTGACTTTTAAAGGCACTGTTTGTATGAAGTGCCATGCAAAACACTGGTGATGTTTCCCTCGACCATGCGGTCTCTGAAGGCAGAGATTTTTCTCATTCATGCCCATGTTTCCCGCGCCCCCCACCCCCAGCTTAACCTAGTGATTGATGCCTAGTAGAGACTCAATTAACTATCTGTTGACTGGTGAATAAACGGGGGAGAATGACTGCTCTGACAGTTCAGATGGGGGAGAGCGGGAGCTAGGAGGTGGGCAAAGGTTTTGGGGGATGGAGTGGGGGTGCCTCCTGAACTGGAATAAGCAGTGTAGAGGTGGGGAACGTGTTTCTGGCATGGGGTTGTTGGGGACAGGAAAGCATGATTTGTGTGGGTCCGGGAGGAGCCAAGTTCAACTGAGCAGGGGGCTGGAAGGGAAATCTCAGTACCCCACCCACATTTGCCTTCCTAATTTTGCGTGAGGGCCTGAAAAGGCCTGCCGCCTGGAGGGGCCTAATTATTCTCTTAGCCATTTCAACCCAGGGCTCTGGGAGCTTCTTTTCAGGCTTATAATGGACAATGCTAATGTCATTATTAATATTTAATAGTAATGATGCTAATAATGCCTTGCATTTATGCGGTCTCTCCAAAGAGCTCAAAGAACCCTGAGATCTTTCTTAATGCACAATTTGGCCAGTATGGGAGGTGGAGGGTGGGAGGGCAGGGGCAGCCAACAAAGGACAGAGCCATAGGGAAACCGAAACCCAGAAAGGCTGGCCCAAGGTCACGGAATGGTGGAGGTGGAGCTGGGCTGGGATTCGGCACTGGGGTTCCCCGTCTGGGGCTCTGCCCTCGGCCTCTCCAGGACATCCAGGGTCATGTTTTGACTTTGCCAGAAGACTCCCCCACCAAGGATGGCCTCCTCCTCAAAGCACGGCCCTGGATGTGGCAGGGTTGCTGGGCAGCGGCCTCTGAGTGTTCTTTAGGAAGCCCACCCTGTGTGGCTAACACACAGCCTGGGCATGCGGGAGCCGGAAGGGTGGGTGAAGACACGGGTCCTTGGCCAGATTCTGCAGGCCTCCCTGAGCCTCAGGACAGGCCCTGCTGTCTGGCATCCCCAAGGATGTCATCTCCCGGAAGCAGCTTCAATCCACCCATGTTGGGGTGCAGACCCTCTCTCTGCTCGGTCTTCTTGTGCTGACTTTGCTGTCTTTATATTCCCTCCTACAATCTGTCAGGGCCAAAAACATACCCCAAAGATGCAGGCACAAAAAAGCTAGCGCATTAGAATTTCGGGGCTGCAATGAAACACTATGCAGGGAGCTACACTTATATAAGGATGGTGGGTGGTACCCCTTGAAGGAGACAGTGCGGAACAGCGTGGAAGGCTACGGGCTTTGGCGTCTGACAGCTATTGATTCCAGTCCCACTCACTGTATTGATTGTCTGGTGACCTTAGGCTTCTCTGAGCCTCAATTTCCTCTTCTGTAAAATAGAGGTGAGATGATCTGCCTCAGAGGGCTGTGTGGGTCGGAGGAGGGAGGCACCCATGTGGCCCGCAGCAGAGGAGGCAGCGGGACGCTCGAGGCTCTGGCCCCTTGCGGGGGCGTCCAGCGTAAGTGATGCCCATGACAGTGTCCTGAGCAGGCTGTCCTGAGATGTGCCCTTGCCACCTCTGCGGCCTCTCCCCCCTCAGTTTCTGCCCATTTCTGAGTTGGTTTCTCGAGCCTCCTCTGATTCTGTGATCTATCTGATTATCTCCTAGTGAATGTCCTTTTTGCTTACGACAGTCAAAGTCTGCTTCTGCTGCCTGCAAACTATAGCCTGGACTAATTCAGGATTCAAAGTTCCTAGCACAGTACCTGGAACAGAAGAAGGGCCCACCCTGACATTGTGAGAAAATTGTTGTACTAGCCCACCCAACCACATCCATCCTTTCATCCATTCATCCGTTTAACAAGCAAATATCGAGTACCTCTTGTACCAAGCGCTCTGCTGGGGGCTGGGGGACACTGAGAAGAATAAGGCAGGGGATGCCCTCTTACAGAGCTCACAGTGGAATGGTGGGATGACATGAAAAGTGATCAGAACACAACCCAGTGAGTTGTGTAACCCAGAGTGCTGTAACCCAGGCTTGCACAAAATCATGGAGGGGTACCTGCCTTGGCCTAGTGAGGCTCAGGAACAGAGAAGACCTTTTAATTGAGTCTTGGAGGTATACGCTGAGCTCGCCAGGTAGGCCAGGTGTGTTTGGCGTGGGCTTGGAGGGGCGAGGAGGATGTGGATCCAGGAAGGAGCAACAGTTTGTGCAAAGCAGCAGCGTGGCAGAACATGGTATGTTTGGGAAAGGAGTTGGTCTAGGGTTGAGGATTCAAGGAAGGGATGAGGTTGGAGGGGAAGGCTGTGGTCAATCCTCAAGGAACCTTATGAGCCCAGTAGGAGCTTTATCTGAGGGCAGTGGGGACCATCAGAGGGGTCTAAGCTGGCAAGAGACAGGCTGAGATGTGTGCTTTGGAAAGCCCACTCAGGGGCGGCAGGGAAGGTGGAATGCGCGGGGCAGATGCAGACCTGGAGAGAGGGAGGCGGTGTACTCAGCCACCGGCAGAGGAGACGTGATGGGGACTGGGAAGGATTCTGGGCATGGGGCTCAGACCTGCACTGGCCAGCCAGGAGTCTTCATCGGATGCCCATGGGGCTCTCCTACCTCTACATGGGACCACCCTTGTATCTGCCCCCATCATGGGGCAGTTTCGTGTGTCAACTTGGCTGGACTACAGTACCCAGCTGTCTAATCAAACACTTTTCGAGGTGTTGAGAAGTGATTTTGTAGCTGTGGTTCACATCTACCCTCAGTTGACTTCAAGTAAGGAGGTTACCTTCCATAATGTGGGAGGGCCTCATCCAATCAGCTGAAGGGCCTGAAAAGCACAGCTGATGTTTTCCAGAGGAAGACATTCTGCCCTCAGACTGAAGCCTCAGCTCTTACCTGAGTTTCCAACCTGCCAGCTTGTAATCAGAAAACAGACTCTATAGCCCTCACAGTTATGTAAATCAATTCCTTGAAATAAAGCATATTTATTTTGTGTGTATTCGCACACACACATCTTACTTGTTTTCTTTCTTGGGAGGACCCCGGTTGATACACCCCCCTTTTCCCTGTCCACAGGCTTCTCCTCTTGGGTTCCCTGCCTCATGAATGGCACCCCAGACCTTTACGCCCTCTGTGACCCTTCCCCCTTCCCCCTCCCTCGTGTGTCCTGCCAACCACTCAGTCCTGCTATTTCTGCCTCCCAGGGGCCTCTCCTATGCATGCCAGCCCCCGGTCCCCCTCCCACAGTCTCAGCCCTGATGCTCACCTGTTTTCACCTGAGCTCTTACTATCTGTCCTCCCCAGGCTTTCTGTGTCCAGTCTCGCCCGCTCCCATTCACCCTCCAGACTGCAGTCAGAGGGATCCGCCTAAAATGCAAATCAGATCATTCCACTTTCCTGCTAAAAATTCTTCAACTTCTCCTGTCTGCAGGTTGATGCCAGGCTCCTTGCTGTGACTCATGGTCTGGTGTCACCTGCCCCGTCCCCTTTAGCTCAACCCTTGTCTGGAGTATCCCTGCTCACTCCAAGCATCCTGACCTGTCTGCCCTTTCTGGGAGGGGCTGGACTCTAATTTTAGTGGTGATCTTTGTTCGAAATGGCTGTCTTTCTCTCTTAGGTATACCTGACTAAGTCCTCCTTGCTCTCGAGAATTGGCCTGGAGGTCATGCCTCCAGGAAGCCTCATGTGCCCTGCCCTTCTCGGGCACTAGGAGGCCCTCCTCGTGCCCTTGACACACGGGCATGCTCCTCACTCGTCCGCGTGGGGACGGGCTGTCTCACCCCGTGTCTTACATCTTTGCGCCATCAGCACAGTATCGCTGCTCAAAATGCATGTGTTCAATGGCTTGATGAGCGTGTCACCCATTCTTCTCCGGGGTTCAGGATGCGGCAGAGGAGACCATGCTGGACCACGATTGGCTACCTCCCTCCCCATCCCAGGGGTCCTGATATCATGATCCCTTTGAGAGCCTTAGGCCCTAGTGCTAAGAGTGTGTTTCAAATTTTCAAATAGTTGAGAAAAGGAAAGATGTTTTGGGAGACACAAGAAGAATATGAAATGCAAATTTCAATGTTCATAAATAAATATTTCTTGGAACACAGCCACATTTATTCATTTGTGCATTTCCGGCCACTTTCCTGATAGCATTGGAGGAGTTGCCAGAGAGTCTGTATGGTCTGCAAAGCTGAAAACATTCACTCTCTGGCCCTGCACAGAAAATGTTTGCCAGTGCTTTGTCTGAGCCATCCCTTTTTCGCCTGGAGACTGGGAGTCTGCAGCTTGAGGGGTGTCAGGCACTGACGCTCAGGTGTCAGTTTTCTTCCTGCCTTAGCTCAGTGCTTCTCGACCAGGGGATATTTGGTGAAGTTTGCAGACATTTTATCACAACTGGGCTTGTGGGGGGTATGGAATGTGTATCAGGCATCTAGGGAGTAGAGGTCAATAGCCTCTAAAGCATAGGGCAGCCCCACAGCTAAGAATTACCCCAGCCCCAAGCGTCATTGAGAATCCCTGTGCGGAAGGTCAGGACAGGGCCAGCCAGTTTCTTGGTTGGTCTTCTGGGCTGAGGAGCCAGTCAGAGCGTCCACTGCCCTGGAACTGAGCAGCTCTAGGATTGTGTGTGTGGGGAAAGGGGCAGACAGGCTAGTTCTTTTCTTGGCCCCCTGAGCTCCTGGGGGCCAGGAGCTAGTGGCCCTGGGCAGGCCTCCAGTGGAAGACTAACCTCTCTCCCGTATCCCCTGAATGAACAGGACAGGTGCCTACCTGCTTGGGCAGGTGAGCTTGGGCAGGTGAGCTTGGTTCCAGAAGGGGAGATGGTTACCAAGGCTGCCAGCTGAGGTCATAGGGAGGGGTGCCAGGGCCAGGGATGGGGGAATTGGAGGTGCTCACAGGGGCCCAGGTGATCAGGGTGCCCAAACTGGCAGAAGGCGCTTGAGGCAGGGGGAGCCTCAGGGAAGGGGCTGGCACGGCTCCCACCCAACCTTCTGGAAAGTGAGGAGAACAGATGCTGTGACTGTCAGATGAGATGCTCCTGGCACTTTGGGAAATTGCAGAATTAACAAAAGGACGGTTGCTTTCAGGGAACACAAGCAGGGGCGCAGCGTGGACAGCTGGGCTGGACTCTGGGGACTCCCTTTCCTGGAAGAGCAGCGAGCAGGGGTTCTCCTGCCTGGCTTCTGGGCCGCTTGCGGGTCGGGTCTGGGGGCAGAGCAGGGTCGGGTCAGAGTCGGGCCAGTCTGCACGCAGCTTGGAGCCTGGCAAGTGGCAGGGTTGTTTGGAGGTCATCTCATCTCATCTCTACTCCTGCTCCCGGGTCCAGCCTCAGCAGACGGTGTCCTGCCGCCCGAGGATCCGCACAGAGGGGCCCTCAGCAGGAATGCGGATTTACCAGCTGTTACTTGCAGAGCCCCCAGAAGCAGCAGCCAGCTCTCTCTGGAAGCTTCACGGACAAAGAGGCATGGGTCTGAGGGTCTGCAGGGAGCCTGCATTTCCTCCTGGCGGAGAGCTGGGTGGCAGGAGGGCCGGCAGCTGGTGCGGTCCCCTGCTGGACTCTCACTGGGGAGAGGGAGCCGGTGTGAGCGCCGTGTGGCTCGGGGTAATCGAGGAAGGCTCAGACCAGAGCCGGCCGGCTGGGTGCTGCTCAGAGGCAGGCGGCTCAGACGCCGTGCTCCTAGACCTGTTAGAACAGGAGACGAGAGGACGATTAGCAGTGTCCCGAGAGGGGACGGTTTTAATTGCGATGTGGAGCCAATTTAGACCCAAGAAAACGCTCTCTTTTCTTTCTTTTTTAAGTTGGGGTATAGCTGACTGGCAACACTGTTAGTTTCAGGGGTGCTGTATAGCTGATTTAAAATATTATGCTTGTTTCAAGTGTACACACACACACATACACACACGTATGTATTCCAGAGTATCTTCCATTATGGGTTATTATGAGATAGTGAATATTATTCCCTGTGCTGCATAGTAAATCCTTGTGGTTTATATGTTATATATATGGCGGTGTGTACCTGTTAATCCTCATTTTATCCCTTCCTACCCTTCACCCATAAGTTTGTTTCTGCATCTGTGAGTCAGTTTCTGTTTTATAAATAGATTCAGTTGTATTATTTTTTAGGTTCTGCCTATAGGTGATATCATACATCATATTTGTCTTTCTCTGTCTGAGTCACTTAGTATGGCATTCTCTAGGTTCATCCACCCAAAGGGAGCTTTCCCAAGCAAGGAGGGCAGACAACCGGCAGGGGAGCGGTGCAGTCTCCCTGGGGTCAGGGACCTGCCTGCCTGCCCTGGAAGCTCGGCCTTGCTAAAGCTCCCATCTGGGGGGTCCTGGGGCATCGCTCTGTCCTTCCTGGCAGACCCTCTGCTTTCTGGCTCCTGGAGCTGCAGCAGCTGAATTATAGATGGGAGACGGGGGTGTTGGAGCCAGGGACTGTGACACTCTGGAGTCATGGGCCAGGGAGCCCGCAGAGGAGGCAGTTGTCCCGTCCCCCTCGGAAAGTGAGCCGGCCATCGTGAGGGCCACTCGCGACCAGAGGGCAGCAGAGAGGCGCGGGGTCACGCTCCTCATTTGCTGCAGGGTCATCCGTCCCCTTGTCACCACTCTCTCCAGGGGGTCCGCCTGCGACAGATGCGCCCCTGAGGAGGGGCTGCCGGCCTCCTCCCCACCGGCCGCTGGCTTTTCCCCATCCCTGCTCCCCTGGAGCCTGCTGCATTGTTAGCTGGTGCCCCGGGGGACAGACTGCAGATGGAGCCAGGCGGGTGTCTGTTTTGTTTTGGGGGCGGGGGAGTCTCTGAACCAAGAACCTATTTGGCTAATGAAGTTGTAATTACTCCCAGGCTCACTAATAGGATGAAAACCCACGGCTCCACTAAAGCCACGGATGGACCCGCGCGTGCCTGACAGCTCTGCAGAGGGCCGGGTGTCAGAGATGGAAAGGGTGGGTGCTGGGCAGGAAGAGGGCGCAGAGGCTGTGCTTCTGGGAGCAAGTCACACTGACACCATCCTCAGAGATTCCTGAGAACTATCATGCACCCACTTTTCCCAAACCCAGCGCAGCTCCCAGCTACATGCTTTGGTGGGAGACAGAGAGACGGCTGAAAATCCCAAACTATTTCTACCCATCTTTAGAAAGAATCTAGTCACAGGTTTGTACATATTTTGTTTCTTCTATAAAACCCCTCAGCCCTTTCGGATGCGGTCCAGTTGAGCATTTTGAGAAATGTGAGCCTGCTTTTGCCAAGGAGGCCTTGGCTGAAAGGGAAGGCCAGGGTGGGGCGTTCGCTGGGGGCCGGGGACTTAGTGCTTGCTGGGAGGTTCCATGAAATGAGGGGATGGACCAGGACTCACACTGGCCTTCACCTTTTCTGTAGGGCTGCTTCCTGAGGGACAGGATCTTACTGCCCGTCCAGCGATTGAACC
The DNA here is from genome assembly GCF_019320065.1 of Cervus canadensis. Taxonomy (NCBI): domain Eukaryota; kingdom Metazoa; phylum Chordata; class Mammalia; order Artiodactyla; family Cervidae; genus Cervus; species Cervus canadensis. The sequence goes on from NC_057398.1 coordinate 73,958,216, forward strand.
TTGCTGCCCTTCTACCAGGGGCTAGAGGCTAGAAGCAAAATTTCCTCATTCTTACCCTGTTTAAAAACAAAAACGCTTCAAGCAGTCAAAAACTGCAAAACACGCACAAAGTTTATTATTAGAGACGCAGCCCAGTGTATATGGGAGCACACAGAGGAACATTTATTTTTGTCAGAAGCAGCGCAGAAATACACACTGGGAGAGGAGTTGGAGCACAGTAAAGTGATTTAAATCGCGGACATAGGACAGGCCTTCGGGGTCTTTGTTACATTTGGCCAGTTACTTTGTTTCTTCTTTCATAGCTGACAGGTCCTTGGACCCTCCCCAAGATGTACGCACAACTTTCTGCTAAGAGGAGGCTTATGGCGGCGTGTCCACACTTATTATGCGGCGGGGCCCCCTCCCCTTTCAACCTCCAAGAAACCTTCCTGCCTGTGTGCAGAGAGGCGAGTCTCCCTTGACCTCAAGAGAGGCCATCTTATCTCTCTGCTTCTGCAGAGCTTAGCTTCTACCACTAGCTTTGTCCTTGGAATATCTGAGTGAGAACGACATTTGAATTTTACTCCGCTTGACAAAAACCTGCCGTCCAGCCGAGGGGCCCATCCGTCTCCTACCTCAGGTCTGAGCCACACGCACAGTTTTGGGAGGGGTGGGTCTGTCCGGGAGCCCCTGCCGACTGAAGACTGCGCTCACGGCCCTTGTGCACACCCAACCCGACCCACGTTCCATCCCAGCAGTTGGCCTGTGGCCTTGACCGCAGCAGTCAGCCCAGGGCATTGTCCTGTGGAAAACTCGGGAAGGAGGCGCATGTGGCTCGGGAGGAAGGACTTTCCCGTTTTTGTTTCTTGCGGAGGTTGTTGCTCGGCTTTGGGAGGGAGAAAGATAGCGGATTTTAGCTTCTCTGGACTTCAGAGCTGACGGCCTCAGTGATGGTCTCTGACAAACTGCCCTTCCTCGGGGAGAGGTGTGTCTGCGTGGAGCCAGAAGGAGCCCTGAGTCCCATCCCTGTGGCCTAGACGGGTGGTTCCTCCCACCGAGCTTGGGCGTTGGCTCCTCAGTCTCAGGGGAAATGGCCCCAAGGAGGTAACCATACCCAACGCCAACCTGGACGAGAACTCACGGAGGGGAACCCGGCCGAGCTCTGCCCTGGGGCCATTCTCTCTTGGGACAGACCGAGGCCTTCCGGATGTCTAGTCTATTCCTCTTCTGCGGGTTGTCTGGTGGGGAGGGGGTTGTGCTGTGTCCTAACAGCTAGGCTGGACAGAGCAGGGGCAGGAGGGAGGGAGGTTCAAGATGGACAGTTCTTTCCCATAAATGAGAGTGGGTTCCTTGGCTTTCAAGGGAGACAAAAGCACTTAGGGGACTTAGGGAAACTTAATTAATGGAGCTGTAAAATGAGCCCCTAGCTCTCAATATCCATCACCAGCCCTTACTTCCAACCACTTGGAACCTGGTAAACTTGCTTTTAGGAAGACAAATACTGCCCACTCCCACCTCCTCCCACCTCCACCACACAGCACCGCACAGACTAAACCCCTGGCTGGGCAGTAAATACAGTCATGCAGATAGCTTGAAGACAAACGGGCCTGCTTAGCCTGCGGGGACCACTGGGTCCTAGAGATCAGTGGACCACCCGTGGCACATGAGGGGCCACAGAGTTACAGAGTCACGGGCCGCTGCTCCTGCCCACCAGAGGCCTGCAGCCTGGCCAGGTGTGGAGGAGGCAAGCTGGGCACTTGTGCTGAAGGACAGGGGCAGAGGGAGCGGGGAGGTCAGGAGAAGCTTTTTGGAGAGAGACGGAATTGTGGGCCAAGGTACCGATGAAAGGAGGGACTTCAGCCTCTCTGGGAGGATGGGAAGGACTTTTGAAGGAAGGAGTCAGGCTAGGGGGAACATCCTAGAAAGCAGAAGAAGGCGTAAGTGTAAGGGGATTCATTCATTTATTTAAATTTAACAAAGTATTATATAACACTTACTATGCATCAGGCATTTTTCATATTTTAACTAATTTGACCCTTAATGTTATTTAGTCGCTAAGTCATGGCTAGCTCTTTGCGACCCCATGAACTGTAGCCCTCCAGGCTCCTCTGTCCATGAGATTCTTGAGGCAAGAATACTGGAGTGGGTTGCCATTTCCTTCTCCGGGGGATCTTCCCAACCCAGGGACTCAAACCTGCGTCTCCTGCATTGGCAGGCAGATTCTTTACTGCTGAGCCACCAGGGAAGCCAAATTTGATTCTTACAGCAACCTAAGAGGTAGCTGCAATGATAACCCCTGCTCTATAGATGAAGAAACTGAGGCAAAGCAAGGTCACACAGCTGGGATCTTACTGACTGTCCACCGAGCCCTGGCTCTCTCTTGGTACTCGAGGCTGAGTCGTGGAAGGATGTGTGCCTAGGGCTTCGCTGCCCCTCGTCATGTGGCCAAGGACTGCAGTCACCCGTGGGCCTTCCCTGGGTTCTCTGGACTTTCTTGGAGTGGGTTCAGGAGCCCGCATGTGCTACCACAGCAGAGCAGAGCAGAAAGGGACCAACCGCTGCCGGATCCCATGGAGAGCGAGCAGGGGCCGCTCTGGCATGAAGCCTTGGAAGCAAGATGCCAGGGCTAACTCTTCTCAGAGATGCCCGTTCACACGCAAGTGTAGCCGGGAGAGCTGAGGATTCAGAGTTAGAAAGCCCTGACGGCTGGTTCTGGCTTCGTCACCCACCTTGGGCCAGAGAGGCAGCCGCGTGGAGCTTCAGTTTCCTCATGCATAACAGGATATAAAGCTACCTCCTCAGAGGGCGGGTGTGAGGTTAAGAGACCATTTACGTGAAGCACACAGCCTCTGCCTCACAGTCGGCCAGCATCAACATTATTAGTTACTCTTCTCCTGAATCACTTAATGTAGATGCACTGTGACCCAAATGCCAGCTGGTGCCTCTCGCCTCTCTGACATCTATATATAAACGGCTTAGTTGCCTGCCAATTCCATGGTCTGTGGAAGTCAAAGTCTCCCACAATTCTTGCTAATTCCTGAGGCCTTGTGCTCTGACCTCTACATTCTCCTGTGGTCTCTGCTTCCTTTGGCATCAGTTTGGATGTAGCATTCACCAACTTTGCTAGTTTTTATAAAACATTGACTCACACAAAGCTAATCCATCAATTGGGTAGACTTGACTGACAGTTTGGGGGCAGTGGGTAGGGCCACATCCCAGAGTTCCCAGGCTTTTCCTTGTGGATCCTCTAATCTAGGCATCCTCAAACATCAGTCTGCCTCAAGGGTTTGTTAAAACACAGATTCCAGAGTTTCTGAGACAGTAGATGGGAGTGGGACAAGAAATCTGCATTTTTGATAAGCTCCCAGGTGATCCTACTGTGGCAGGTCTAAGGACCACACTCTGAGACCACTGCTGGCCCGGGGCCACACTCTGAGACCACTGCTGGCCCGGGGCCACACTCTGAGACCACTGCTGGCCCGGGGCCACACTCTGAGACCACTGCTGGCCCGGGGGCCACACTCTGAGACCACTGCTGGCCCGGGGCCACACTCTGAGACCATCCCTCTCGTCTCCCCTCTGATGTCATCGGGCCGCAGCTGTCTCTTGCCCTCAGTTGCTCCAGGGTCCTCAGACCTGCCCCCTCTGTCGGGCAGGCTTCCTTCACTGCTCTCTGGGAAAGCTCCACCCAGATCAGTCCCAGACCCTCCACTAGTAGGATTCAGGCCTGTTAGAGGGCAATTGTGATTTTAAATATATCATCAGTAATTTTATTTTTTTGTTTGTTTGTTTCAGAGTGATCTACTCTTGCCTGCCAGCCACAGCTCGCCCTTCCCTAGTTCTCCTGAAGCTGAGTTCCTGTTGAGGTTGAGTTCCTACAGAACCCTGGCCAGGACCCCACCAGACCCATCCCTGTCTACACAAAGCTGTGCTTCTCTGCTGAGGGTCTGAGGCTCATCAGCGGCAAGCTCTGGGGGGCGGGTGGGGGGTGGGGGAAGGGCTGGGACCTGGGGTGGCTGGGCCGCAGCTGTGGCTCCAAATTACTCCAAGGCCCACTGCCTGGTCCGCGCTGCAGCGGGAACCACATCAAACAAATGCGCTCTGATGCATTAAGTGGGGAGGGGGAGGCTGAAATAGGCCCTCCCCCACCCGCCCCCGCCTAATGCAGTGTTGAGCAGTAGAGGCTGCCTTGATGAGGGGGACCATAACGAATTCCCAGATTCCATCCCTTCGGGGGCAGCTGGGCAAGAGGGGGTATAGCCTTCACTCTTAATAAAGATTGGAAGATGACTCGCTCCCTCCCACTGGGTCAGTTAATCCAGCTCCACACTGGGGATTAGCATTTCTAATGGGCTGGGAGGCACAGCCTTCAGAAGACGGGGATGAGGGATGACAGATATTCTGGGGGTCCCTGGGGCTCTGAAGGGAGGCCGGCCTCTCTTTGTCTGGACTCAGCTGAATTGAGGTCAGTGTTCTTCGAGTAAGACAGTTGCTTCATCACTCTACTTCTGTGCTCTTGAGTGGGGGTTCCTGCTCTAAAAATGGGCCCGTGGACCCCCCAAATATTTCCAAGTCCAAAATCCAAATATCCAAAAGGATGACACACAACTTTCGAATTCACCTGGCTACTTCTTTCCTTCGAAGGCACAGCCATGTCATTCATTCATCCATATTCATTCTGTCCTTACTGTGTGCCAGGCTGGCCTGCGGATACAGAGGTGAAAAAATGGTATTAATTCAGGCTGTTCATCATTCAGTGGAAGAAGCACAAAATAAGTGTTGTATGCCAAGCCCCTGGGAGAGACCTGAAATAGGTATTCTGGGGGCATAGAGAGGGAATCTAACCAGACTGCACTGTGTGTGAGTGTGTGCATGCATGTGTACTTGTGTGGCCATAGCAGAATCAGGGAGGACTTCCTGAGACAGTGTCCCCTGCACATCTTGTTAAAGACATGTGACCCAGCACGGAGGCCACAGCCTGTCTTTCAGGAGTTGAGATGATCTGTAAGGAAAAAGGTGGTTAGAGAGATTTGGGAAAGACGAAAGAACCTGGAATTAGGTGTTTCAAGGCCTGCTTGTGAGCATCAGATTATGAACTATCTGGTTGGACAGGTGTCTGTGAAGTTGAGAGGAGAGTATTTCAAGCCTGCTAACTTTTGATGATAATTCATTTATTGAATCCACAGTTATTGAGCCCGTTGTCCTGGACATTGTCACATTGCTTTTGCTTACCTGGTCATCTCCCTTGATAGTCTGAGTTTCCTGAGGACTAGAAATCTATCCTACTTATTTTATGTCATTAACTGATCCAGAAAAAGTTATTAATAGGTGCTTTTTGAGAGGAATTAAATTGCCAAAGTTGAGAAGTCTGAGAAATTGCATGTCAAAGGCGCTAGAAATGGCCTGAAATGACTAGCATTTAGGGTATATATGAATAGTAAAAGTGATAAATAAGACTGCAGAGGTAAGGGTCAGATCATGAAAGATCTAACATGTCAAACCAAGGAGTTTATACTTTATCTTATTGTAGCAAACTTGAAGTTTTCAAGTAAAGAAGTGACATGATCAGATTTGTGTTTTAGATCTTTTGGCTGCAGTTTCAAGAAGGAGTAGGCAACACAAGAGGCAAGGACACTGTCAATTCAGCATGAGGCCTCGGACTAATGCTGGGACAGTGCAAATGAACACAAGGAGCAAATTTCTGAGATAGTTTGTGAACTTGAGAATGATAACATCTTTCTTGCATTAGAACAAGTGCACAGGGAAGTTCAGAAGTGGTGTGTGATAAACCCAGTGAGTTATTCAGAAGGACCTAGACCTGGAAATACGTTCTTATTTTAATCCAGTGAAGCAGTAACTCCTCAAGTCAATGATCTTTTCTGAGGGAAGAATAAACACACTGGCTTGGAATTTGGTGGTTCTTTGTCCCAGAGATTTGGGTCTGCGTTTGCAGGGGAATCTTTTTGCCTATGTTTCCCGTTACTGCCTATAAACCACTAGTTACGTTCCTGCACAAGCAGAACCCTGTATGCCCCACAGTGCCCTGAGGAAAGGGAGGGGGCTTGCAAAGTCTGGGTGCATCCCTCACCTTTCGCCCTGCCTGGTGATGTCTTCAGCCACTCCGCAGGGAAAGCTTCGGGAAAGGAGGCGTGGTGGAGCTCCTAGGCGACAGAGGCCTCTCTGGTTCCTTCCCTTCTCTCTTTGCTCATTGGTTGATATTCCTTTGAGTCTATTTTTTTCAAATTTTGTTTTATTTTTAATTAGAGGATAATGACTTTACAATATTGTGATGGCTCTGTCATACACCAACATGAATCAGCCCAAAGTGTGCTTAACCGTTTCCTCTTGAACTTCCCTCCTACCTCCCAACCCACCCACCCCTCTAGGCTGTCACAGAGCACTGGCCCTGGGCTCCCTGTGTCAAGACTTTGAGTCTATCAGGAGGGTTTGGGTTTGTCCTAAGCAGTTTTATTCATTCTTTCAATATTTAATATTAAGTATTAAAATTCAGCAATATTAAATTGCAACAGCTACGAAGCCAGGCACGCGGTAGCGCTCCTCCAACTCAGGGCAGGGCTGCACAGGCGGAGGGGCCAGCAGGCAGCCCGGCGCGGCGCTCCTCTAGGGGCAGGGGTGTGGAAGTGTGCTCGAGGCTGCAGTGACTCAGCGGGGTCTCCAGGACCGAGCACGTTCCCGCACCACTCCTATGCTGAAAACACAGACTGTGCCAACAAGTTTTCCAGGATATGACCAACCCCAGAATGGGGGCTGGTGGGACTGCCCTTGGTGGTCCAGTGGCTAAGACTTCACATTCTGCACGCAGAAGGCCCGGGTTCAATCCCTGGTCAGAGAACTAGATCCTGCATGCTGCTATGAAGGTCAGAGATCCCACGTGCCACCACTGACTCAGTGCAGCCAAATAAAGAAAAGATAGCGGCTGCGATCACAGAATTCTGTGTGTATGCTGCCTAATGCCCATGACAAACCCTATGATTCATTTCTTTTAACATGTAATTTTATTTTTTAAAATTTATTTTGGCTGCACCAGGTCTTCACTGTTGCACGTGGGCGTCTCACTGGGGTTGGGGTGGGGCTTCTTGTTGCGGGGTGCAGGCTCTGGGGTTTGAGCCAGCAGAAGTGGTGCACAGGCTTAGCTGCCCTGCAGCACGTGGCATCTTCCTGGACCAGGCTTCAAATCTGTGTCCCTTGCATTGGCAAGTGAATTCGTAACCACTGGACCATCAGGGAAGTCCCCTATGATTCATTTCTGTCATTAACCCTGAAATATCCCTCTTCTGCCCACCAACTAAGGAAATGAACAAATTACATGGCTAGAATCCATTGTGAACAACTTTTATTATACGTTTAGTGTTCTCTATACAAAAGAAATCAGTTTTTTTTTTTACAGTGATTCAAAAAAAAAGATTCTGAATAATTTGGCCTTTCCATTGCTCATGCAGTCAGTTTATAAGTCCACATATTAGATGGTCCTCTATGGCCCAGAAGCCTTCCCTGCTGAAGGTAGAGCATGACACCCTCAGATACGCATCTGTCGCTGACAACGTTGGTTAATGCAAAATAACTCAAAAAAAAGGAAAGAACACGATGTGAGAGGGGTTAAAACAAGGTGTGCCATGGTGAGTTAAAATATTTAACCAATGGGAAAAAAAGATCAGACCAATTTTGGGTGTGTGGGTATGTGGGAAGGGATGGAGACATTTGGAAAAGATTTCCCTGCTGAACGGAACAAACTGGAAAACGTGTGTGCTGGGGAGGCTGCAGGGCCAGAGGCCCCTGGGGCCCAGCGTGGGGAGGTGGGCAGGACAGAACGCAGCCACGGCACAGGCGACTGGGGCTCAGTGCAGCGGGGCGTGAGGTTGGCAGAGAGCTGGGAGGCGGGCAGGGGACGACACTGACTGAGGACGCTGAATCTGGGGGTCAGAGAGGAGGGCAGGGCAGAGTCGTCTGACCTGCATCCTTTCTGAAAGAGAAACAAGAGACGTGCACAAAATTCTGGATTTCTTCTCCCAGAGTTTTGTGTTTATTGCTTCACTGAAGTCTTTGCATGTGCTGCACTCCGGCCCAGCGGATCCGGGGGCAGAACTTCCACGGCCCTGCTCGCCCGCAGAGCCCTGCAGCCAGGGTGGAGGGGACAGAGCCCACCGGGCCCCTCTCACAGGGACGCAGTATGCTGGGGGCCCGATGTGTTACGAGGCAAGAGCTTCGTGGTGACAGGCACCAATCAGCTGGTCCCTCTTCTCCTGGCCTGGGTCTCCCCTGAACAGCACCACCGGTTCACCACCGGTTGGCGCAGACTGACTGATCTGGGACTCAGAAAAATCCTGTGATTTCATTTGTGCAGGTATAAGGGGATATGGGAGAAGTAGAAAAAAACGTGGGCCAGATCTTAAGTAACATCACTGTGTCCAAGGCGGAAACACCGCTGTTTCCAGCTGTGCTGAGACAAAAGAGCACTGGACAAGGAGTCAGAGGGCCCGAGGTCAAGGCTGGACCGCACCTCGGTTTACCAGCTGTGTGACCGAGGACAGTCCCTTCCCCTCTCTGGGTTTTACCATACAATGAGTCATTTCAATCAGATCAGCTCTGTGGTTCCTCTGCACGCTGAAATCTGATCCTGTTTAAGCTAGACACCTTTGTACCTATCTCACTTCCATCCTTATGATGAAACCATCATTAATACTAATAGACCGGTAGGGGGCAGTGGTTTTGGCTTGAGACGCCTGTGGTGGGGTCTGGCTTCACTGGATGGCTGTCCTCCTTTCCCGTTCCTTCTCAGAACCTGCTCTCAGTAGGGGAGGGAGGGAAGGGCCCTGTCCTGGCCTGGGCTGGGCAGGCTGGGCACAGCCGTAGTGTGGCATGAACTCCCTCGGGTGGCCCCTGCCTGGCCTAAAGGAGGGGCTGCCCAGGAGTTGGGCTCTGCAAAGGCCACTGAGTGTCCTCCCATAATTACAAGCTCTTTGCTTTATTTGTTGACTCCTCTGATTTATTTTAATCAAGGATCTCCCTCTATGCACCTCTTAAGCCCACCACATAGTGATCAACCAGGATCCGCAGGGTGGTTTCTTTTCCCAGGGGCTGAATCACAGCACGGGCAGGAGTCTATGTGGCTGCTGGCGGAGAGACCGAGGCATCACAAACAGGGAGCGTGCGCTGCGTCCTCCCATGGAGATGCCCTCCCGGCCCCCCCGGTGAGAGGCCTGGAAGCCTCCCCTCTTTAGCCCTTAGCTGAGCAGCCTCGCAAAGGCTGAGGCGAGGGTAGGAAACTCCGGCCGCTCTCGTCACACGGCTCTTTGGGATGCTCTGTGACTTGGCCCTGACCCTGCAAAGGGCTCCAAGAGCCTTGGAGAGCTGCTGCCCGTGCTGTTCCCGGGGAGAACTCCCTCTCCTTTGGATCAGACTGTCCTGGGTTTGCCCACAGGAATCGCCCAGACGGGGTCCAGCATGGGCAGCCTCCGACCCCTGCCCCGACACTTCCAACACACTTCCCCACACAGCCCTTCACATTTCATCTCCGTGTCTGGGAGTGGGCTCAGCCTCTTCAAGACAAGGCCATGCTCTGTGCTGTTCTTCCTGAAAGCGCTGCCCGGCGATGGGGCCTCGGTCTGCTGCGTGTGCGTGTCCGAGTGGGTGCCAAGTATGAGCCAGGGAAGCCCTCCCTCGGCTGGAAAAGCCACAAATATCCACGGATCTGTTTCCAGCCCTCTTCTAAGGCTGACTGTGTTCAGAGAAACCATGAAAGTGCTCTCTGGGCTCAGGCCACAGATGTCCTCGTGGGGAGAGCATTCCCAACCCGGCAGCCTCTTGGACGGGTGAACGTTTCTCTAGGCCTCGGGACTTGCTGGGAAGGGGGCCCAGGCGATGGACAGGGGACAAGCACAAACACAACCATTTCCTCAAAGGCAAGGCAAGGGGCCAAGGGACCAGTTCACCCAGACCCGGGCCAGGGGGCCGGCGCTGTTCCCCGGCCCTGCGGGGGTGCGCTCCCTGGAGACTGGCACCCGCTCCTTTAGCTGGGCACGTGCCCCTCTGCGGGGACAGGTTTTCAGGGGAGGGACTGCCTAGGGGAGACAGAGGCACCGAGATACAGACAATCAGGCAGCCCGCCCCAAGATGCGGAGCAGAGCGGCCGGGAGGACCGTTCCCGTCTGGCCCAGCCTGGGGAAGCAAGCTCTCCCTGCAAGGACCTTCCCTTCGGCCTGCAGCCACTGGTGGCTCGAGCATGCAGAGACGCCTATCACGAGACTCAGCGCTGAGGACAGGGGCCGCGGCTGCCCGTCACCATGGTCTCCAGGGCTCAGGCCAGCTGCTCCCGCGCATCTGCGGAGCAGATGGACGGACGGCTGAGCGCACAAGACGCCGTGGCCAAGCCCAGCGGGCGGGTGGGGACTCAGGCCGGGGATTTCCGGAGCCGGAAACGGTCTTCACTTCCGCCCCCTCTCCTGCCCGCGGCCAGGCGGGTCGAAGCACCAGCGGTGGATCTCTCCTGGCATTGCGGTGGGGATGTTCGGGGTGGCTCTTGAGCACCCCGCTTGGCAGGGAGCGCTGGGCAATACTGCTCTCCGGCTGAGCTGGGTGGGCTCCATGGCAGATGGACGCTCCTCGGCCTAACCCCGCGGCCCACACAGCCCTCTGGGCCCCCGCCTGCCAGGAGGGCGGCGGTCACGCGGTGCACGCCTCTCCGCACAGCAGCGCGCACGGGGGCTGGCGGCGCCGTCCTCGCACACAAGGAGGGGCACGCCTGGCAGGGCACGGACAGAGCGCAGAGGCAGGCTGAGGGCTCACCGCCCCCGCGACCCTCTGGGAGCAGAACCCCTTCCCCTGTCACGGGTCGTGTGAAGAAGGACTTTCCTGAGGCAGGGGGACGGTATGACGACAGCTCACCGTCCACCCTGCCTGCAGAGCTTGCTTCCAGCGCGACTGCAGAGCGATGTGGAGGCCTGAGAAACGACTGCTCTGCTCAGAGCCAGAGCGTTTCCTAGAATCCAGCACACAGGCACACCTCCCTGGCATTCCCTGCCCAGGCTCCAGGAATGCCCAGCGGCATCCAGGCAGGTGAGGGGTGGAAGCCTGGGGAGGGCACCCCTGAGCTAGCTCCTGGCCCCTACCGGTCACACGGTCCCTCTGACCATGAGAGCCGCCTCAGGCCTCCTGCCTGCACACCTCCCGCGGCTCGGAGCAGCGGGTACCTGCCTGCCCACGGGTTCAAACGGCACAGCTGGTGCGGCTCGGGGCTACCTTTTCTTATCTGCACAGTACACGTGTCTAGGGGCTTGACCTTCAACTGACCAGTAAGGGATGCAAGCATTGCTAATACCTTTGTGGCTTAAAGGTGTGGCAAACAAAGCTTAAATAAGGTCTCTGAAGGACACAGCACTGCTCCTGCCCAGGAGCCCTGGCAAGCAGCCAGAGGCTGTGTTTGTGGCAGGCGGTCCACTCTGGGGGTCAGCTCCACCCTCCTAAAAGCAGCTCTAGCTGCACCAGCGCTGAAGGGCTACTCTTAGGCTCAAGATCTCTCTGTCTGAGGCTAGGTACCTTTGGTTTCAAAATGGAATAGGTGGGGAGGATGAAGGCAGAGCCCTGGGTCTCTGAGAACCGCAGGTCTGCGAGTGTCTCCATCTGGGGCACGTGTTGAGTGGCTGCTTCGGTTCTGCTGGGACGCTTGCATAGGCCGCCCCACTCTCCTTGAGACAGGCGTCACTGGAGACTTCAAGGCTTGCAGGGAGGGGCTGGGGACCTGGGAACTGCAGGGACAGGTCAGAGCTGCATAAGGCATACGAAGAGCGCTGCCAGGCTCTCTGCAGCACTGAGTACCGCGGTCCTTCGGGGGCTCCTGATACGTGAACACCCTAAGGAACGGACACACAGGCTCAGTCCTGGGGGCAGCCGTGCCCCATCCACACACCATAAAACACCAGGTTCACCATCACACAGAGCCGACCGAGGAGAGGCTACCAGCCAGACACCCAAGGGGAGTGCTGCTCCACCCCCAGGCACACCAGCACAGCCTTCGCATCGTGGGGTCTGTCTCCCGGGGGGCAGCAGCACAGACCCTGACCGGGTGGGGGGCAGCCCCCACCCTGGATGCGGGGGGCGTGGTCCTCTGCCCCACATCCTGAGTCTCACTGAGGAGGAGGAAGGCAGTCCAAACCCAGCCTTTCCCTTCTCTCTCGGGGTGCGAACGGCTCCCCAGGGACCAGACGCCTGGCTTCCCTCTGCTTGAGGTACACGGTCACTGGAGCCAAAGTCCTTCGCCTTGGTGCCCACTGCTGTTCCTCAGACTCCTTCAGTCAGCACAGCTTTTGTCTTGGATGCTCCAGAGCAAGGGGCAGGGTGAGAGCGAGGAGCAAGAGGTAAGCCCACCCCCCCAGCTGAAGGAGGCCTGACCCCCCTCTTCCTCCCTGCCAAAAATACTGTCGTTTCCCAGAAAGGAGCCAAGCCCAAGCTCAGCCGCTGACAAGGCTGAGGCGGAGGGGTTGGGGGCCTGGGGAGGCATGTGACGAGAAAGGCATCCTTGGGAAATACGTGGGCCCAGCAGCGGTTTGAATACTATAGGTCTTCTGTACGTTCGCTTACAGAGCAATCCTTTTTGCCTATCTTTGCAGTTTCCTGGGGGAGAATCCGCCTATCATTTCTTTCTCCAGGGACATTTCTTCAAAGGGAAAAGAAAATGGAGATGTTGGGTCTGCAGGGGGAAGACTCAGAGCAAAGATAAAGACAACGAGAAGGACTGTAACCAACAGAAAACTGGTGAGTGTGTGTGTGGAGGTCGGGGGCGGGCAGTGTGGCGGAGGCCTGGGGTGACTGTGAGGCTGAGCGAGAGACCGGGGCTCCCTCCAGCGGAGCTGAGCCGAGGCAGCAGCTTGCCCACAGGTGGCACCGGGGGGTCATCGGGAGGGGGCTTGTGGTCAGCTGGGCGGTCGCCGGTCCTCACGGCTCGGCAGCCTCTCGTGCTGTCCCCCCGTCCCTGAAGGTGGTGGCAGCTCTGGGGCAGGTCTGCGGCGGCTCATCTCCCCCTCTCCCCTCCTCCTGCTTGCAGAGTAGCGGCTGTGCCCGCAAGGCTCCGTTAGGCCAGAGAATAGATGGCGTTGACCGGCGACGTGGCCTCCGAGCTCTCGTTGCCCTCCGTCTCCTCCTTGTCCTTCTTGACTGTGTACTGGCCGATGAAGGAGCCGTCCTCGTTGAACTGGCCCTCCCCACCCTCGCCGTAGTCCACCAGGCTGTCGTCGCTCTCCTGCTGCTTGATGGTGCCGTCCAGGGACGTCTGGCTGCCCTGCAGGGGCTTGTTGTCCTCGTCACTGCCCGGGAGAGACAGCGGATCAGAGCCAGCCCACCCGGCGCCGCCCAAGCCCCGCCCGGAAGGGAGAGGGCCTCCAGCCTCTCGCCAGGCACTTGCTGCTCAGAGGACCGGACCCCGGGATGACCCAGCCCCGTCGGCCCTGTCTGGCCAGGTCTGAGAGGGAAGCTGTGGCCGAGAGAGGACACTTCTCCAGGCAGAGGGGCAGGCCGGTGCGGGGCCGGGATGGGCCCACACTCCTGGACGCCTGGGCGGGGGTCTTTTCTGAGAGGCTGGGCTGCTGGCTCTCTGGGGTGGAAGCAGGCAGAAGCAGCCACCCCCCCAGGAGGCGGAGGGAACTGCTTGTGGACCGGTGGGACAGGAAGGGTCAAAGAAAGGGGTCAAGGACTCCGAGCTCTGGTCCCGAGTGTGTCCTTGTGGCTTTGGGCAAGTCCTTCCTTCTCACTGGGCCTTAGTCCTGCCATCAAGAGCGTTCATGTAGCTCTGACTCTGTGATCTGTGACTCTCCTGGAAAGACTGCCCTTGGCAAGAAGCAAGGGTCCGAGCCTGAGAGACAAACCCCTCCCTGCCTTTCCTCTTTTCTTTCTTGGCAGTGTTACCCTTTGCTGTGGTTTATCCACAAAAAGATGCTGCCATTTCAGGGCTAGTGGACGGAGGCTTGAGGGTGTGTGTATGAGACAGGAGGGCCAGCAATCAGAGACAAAACTAGCCAGGCGCAGAGGACTGTGCCCAGCTCCCTCGGAGGCTCTGCAGGCCCTGCCCTTAAGCTCCTCTCACGCAGAGAGAGCTGGTAGTTACAGTGGCATCTGCCCGCTGGGGTGCCTGCTGTGCCCTCAGGGAGGGAGACACGCCGGGGCGGCGGGCATCTGCTCTGGCACCGCATCCCATCCCCCAAGGCGGGGACCAGGTGCTGCAATTCAGAGAGGTCCCGGCAGGCTGAGCAGACACCCGGCAGCCCGCTCCTCTGCCCCAGGCCACACCTAGCCGTCCCTGTGCTTGGGCAAACAACCGTCTGGATGTCACCAGAGTGGGAAGGGAGCTCTTGCCACGGTGCCGGGCAAAGGCAGCTGCCGGCCGCGGGGAGGGCTGCGAACCAGAGCAGAGGAGCTGGGCACCAGCAGGCGGGAAGCTAGCAGCCCCCGCCGCCGCGCCGGGCGACAGGGGTCCTGTCTCCTGGCCTAACTGACGGCAGGGCTGCGGGAGGGGCAGCTGAGAGGGAGTGGGTCTCCAGGGTTATGTTATCTTTGTTCAGGGGGTGAAATTCATGTTTTGAAAACCAGATTCTAATGACCAAGCTCCTCACCCCACCTGCCACTCTGTTTCACAGGCACCCTCTCCCCAGGGCTCCCCACTCCTGCTGCAGGGCCGTGCTGACTGTGTCTGTGTGATTCCTGTGAACTCCACGCTCCCGAGCTGCATGCAGTCACCAGACAGGCTGGCCCAGTGGGCGTTGGGGCAGTGGGGGAAGTCTTCGCTGTGTCAGGTTCTGGTGGGGAAACAGGACCTACATCCGGGAAACGACTGTGACCCCTGGTCTAGGCACCCACTCGCCTCCCTTCCAGAAGACCTCTGAGGACCAGGCGGACAGACCAGGGTGAGCCTGCACCCCAGCCTGTCCCGCCCGGGAACCTGGTTTCTCCTCTAACACATCTATGTTGGCCCTTCCCAAGTTCTGACTCTTGGACTCATCCAAGTGGGGCTCCAGGATGGGACGCTGCAGGCCCCCCAGAGCCACAGCCGAGGGGTGTGTGTGTGTGTGTGTGTGTGTGTGCTGTGTAACCACGTGCGTGCATGCACCGGTATTTGTGTCTCCAGCCTCAGAGTCAGTGGGGCTGGGGGTGGGAGTGGGGAGGAAGCAGACACTTTCACCCAGCAACTGTGGTGTCTGGGAGGAGAGGTCCCCGAGGAAGTGGCTCTCCCAGCACAGGTCCCTGGGCCCGTCCCTCACGCTGCCTCGGGCTGCACTGAGGGTCTGGGGAGAGAAGGTCCAGGCCCTCTGGGACTCATGGCCAGAGAAGGACCCTCGGCCCGCGGGGAAGCTGGGTCCCACGAGGGGTGCTGAGGACCATCGGGGAAGGGCCCCTCATGCTTGCCCTTTGGGAGGCTTATGAGGATGCAGAGAGTGGACAGACAGACAGTCTATAAGCCGCCAGACACTTCCCAGCCTGGGCCTTGGTCCTCTCGTTGGGGACAACACAGGCGCCAGACCAAACGCAGTCCAAGGCCCATTCCAGGCTGCAGCCCAGAGATTCATTCTAGGTCCTGAGGGAAAAGCCCAGAACACTGCTCCCTGCATCCCTCACCCCCCGAGTCTCACACATAATACAGCTTGCCCGTGTCGTCACCATTCTCAGGGCTGGAGCGGGGTACAGGCAGATGGGAAGCTGAGAGCAGAGCTCATTTCACAGCAAGAGGGAGCCTGGGGCTTGCTTTCAGAGCAAAAAGGTGGCAACACACACACAAAGAACACAATAAGCCTGAGTTGTGCAGCCGGATGAATAAAACGCGGTTCATCAAATGAGTGTGAGTGTGTTGGGCGGTGCTCCCGCCACAGGCAGAGGTGACAGCGGGATGGGAGGACATCCAGCGGTGGCCTCTGAGCCCAGCTGTCAGCTCTGAGGGCAGGAAGGAAAACCCAGCAGACAGGGTGCTGTGCGTGAGCAGGAGGGAAGGGGACCACACACCTGTAATCGAAGGAGCCATCCTCTTCTTTGGGGTCTTCAGGGCCAAGGGGCACATCCTTCTTTTCTCGCACTTGGTCAGGAAGAGAAACAAAGACACAGAGGTGATGACTGGCCCTTAGGTACAGCCAAAGATGCGGCCTCTGGGTTCAATACCTCTCCTCCTCAATACAGCACCACCCATGCCCTCTGGTTCTTGCCTCCCGCATTTAAGCAGGTTCCAAGCTAATTCTGCCGCCTCCTTGCCATCATCTCCACTGACCACTGAAATCTTCCCTGACCTGGCTCGCCTCAACCTCTCCATGAGGTCGTCCCCCAGACACCTAATGGATGCCGTCCTTTTCTTGGCAACTTTCTTCTTTGCCACACTGTGTGGCAAGCGAGATCTTAGTTCCCTGAACAGGGATCCTACCCATGCCTCCGGCACTCCTTCGCACAGAGTCCTAACCACTGGATTGCCAGGGAATTCCTTGGCACCTTCTTAATCCTGCTCTGAATTACAATTACTTGTGCACATTTATGACGCCCATAGTAGAATGCCAGTTCTCTTCTTGAGGGTGGGGACTGTGTGTCTCTTCAAAGCTCCTAGGAGAGTGCGCTGGGCAGAGAGGACACACTGTAGATGCCCCTGCAATGGCAGGTGCTCTCCTAACTGGGACCCCACTTGTCTGCGCGACTCCCCTTTCCCACACCCCTCCGTGAAGGGTCAGCGTTCCTCCCAGGTCCTGTCTTGTGCTGTGACCCTCCTACTGCACCAGCTGCACGGTCCTTGACGGAGCGGTCACTTCTTCTAGAACCCCCAGCATAAGGACTGGCACACCGCAGACACTTGGGTGAATGACTATGCTTCTTTTTGAGGTACAAGGCAGGATAATCACCCCTATTTTAGCGGAGGCAAGCTGAGGTCTGGAAAGTGTCACATTAACAGTTAGCAACTAAACAAAGTTTAGAGTGGACCCTGGAGCCCTGGTCTCACAGCTCCTGGTTCATTCATCTTCTTGATGTAAGGAGCTTAACTCTAAGAAGAACTTTCTGAAATGGGCAGAGGAAGGTCCAGAGTTATCTGATCAATTCTCAGGTGTCCCAGTTCCACCTTGAACAAGGAGTGAGATCAGAAAGGCCGCCCTTCCTCACTCTTACAGAAGAAAAACAATTCCAACACAGCACAACAAAGTGAAGGAATCACTCACCAATGTGCATGCTAAGTGCTAAGTCCCTCAGTCCTGTCCAACTCTTTGCAACCCCATGGACTGTAGCCCACCAGGCTCCTCTCTCCATGGGGATTCTCCAGGCAAGAATACTGGAGTGGATTGCCATTTCCCTCTCCATCATTCACCAATAATGAAGTATACTTTCCTGCCGTTCCTGACTTGAAGGAGTCCTTCAAGGAGTCCTTCAGAATCCTAGGGTCTGAGAACACGTGGGCCAGAGAAAGAAAGTAAAACAGAATCTCCTCTCTCTGGGGTGAGTTTCAGGGGATCGTGGAGGAGGACTTGTTCACAGAGGTGGGGAGAAGCCAGCACCTGGAGAGCGCGGGGTGTGCCTGGTGACGGCTCTGGGGGCAGGGAGCAATCTCGTCCTGCAGTCCAGCTGGACTTTCGCTCTCAGGGTCATCCATTATCCTGTCTCCTGTCGCCCTTCCCACCCCCTCACAGACAGATGGCTTTCTCGTCCCTGTCTGAAGAACAATCAATATTTCCAGAAACAAAAAAGCCAGAGGTCCTTGTCCGTGACCTTGGCTCGTCTGGGCTGGAGGGTCTTCAGGCCACACAACAGAAGTAGCTCTCTGGGACTCAAGGAAAGCCCAAAGCCCTTCAAGGACTGGCGAGGGGTGGGGTTCCTCTCGGTGCAGGCTACCCCCCCCCCACGCCCCGCCTGCTCCTCACGTAGGGCCTCTGCCCCCCTGTTGGGGTATTGTGACTGCAACCCCGCGTGCTGCGCGCTGCGGGAGCCGAGAGCCCACTCCACAGCCTCTCTCCTGTGCGTGCCGCTTCCGTCCAGACCTCTCCTCCCTCCAGTCTCGCTTTCTCATGGTTACAGAAAAGCATCTCTCCTCTCTCCTTCCCTGGGATACAGGATCCTAATGAGATTCAGGCTGAAAAAAGCCAATTACCGAGCAGATGGGTGGTGAGTCCAGGGGTGGGAAGGTCACTCTTAATGGGAGCCAGGGTTCCTTCCATCCCCTCTCTGGCTGCCCGGACCGCTCCATCCCCCCACCTCAGGGGAGCTTAATTAACTCAAGTGCTTTCTGGCAACTCTACGATGCACAGAACAGGCAAGAGGACCGTAAGTCCCAGCCTGGGGAAGGGCTGTGCTCGCTGAGAGAATAGCGCCCCCCATCAGGGGACCCGGCGACTCACAGGAGAGCCTACTGGCCCTGTCCCCTGAGCCGGCTCCTCGGACACATCTTACCGGGGTACTTGCCGCCGCGACTCCTCTTGATGAAACAGACGATGAGCAGGATCAGCACCAGCAGGGCGACGGCACACATGAGCCCGATGAACCAGCCCTGGGTGGCGATATCCGCCTGGTTGTTGGTGTAGGCTGCGGGGGAGGCCAGAGGCACACACGTGAGTGAGTGGTTCACAAGGCGGCAGGCAAGGAGGGGAGCGGAAGGCAGAACTGCAGCTAGTTCATGGCCAGGGTCCTCCTGCAGCCTACCGCTCCCACCCGGCAGCCCTCTGGCTCAAACCACCCCGCTCCAGGGACGAAGAGACGGTCATTAAAAAGGCAAGGGCAAGAGGTCAGGAAAGAGGCACAAGGAAGGAGCAGAGGGGACAGAATAAGCAGCAGAAGGCTGAGCAGGTCCTTTGGGAAGAGAACTGTCCTAAGGTTGAGGCACTGGCGTTCTTGCAAACACTGGCCGGGCACAGCCTGGTGGGGAAGGAGGGAAGGCCAGGGATCGACTGTGACTCCCTGTGAATGAGGCGGGCTGACCTGGCGCGCTGTCCCCCCGGGAATGGGGCCGCGGTCACACGCACACCCCTGGGGGAACACCTTCGCAGGCCGGCACAGACACTGGGACAGAGACCTGTCCCCAAAGCGGGACACGGATGGGGTGCAGTCCAGGGCGCCCCATGCCCCCTTGCGTCTCTCCAACTGCACTGCGGCTAACAGCAAGCACGTCCCCGCACGGGCACCTCAGGCGGGCCAGTGGAGGGGCCATGCCTTCAGCACACCCCACGTGGAGACCCCTGTGACAGACGGCCCCTTGCTATCCCTGCCTGGACACGGGGAGGCCTGTCTCAAAGCGGGAGACCCCCTCACAACTCCAGGGGCAAGCTGCGTGGGCCTGGAGACCGGAGGCACGTCTGACGGTGTCCTGGAGGACCCACGACTGAGGTCAGAGACGGGAAGGGGTGGGGTGCATAGGAGTCACCTGCCCTCTTCCTGTCTACAGACTGAAGAAGAAAAGATGCAGCCTTCCATGGAAACCATAACTTGGAGGACAGGCAGGATGAGGGACAGAGGAGACCGCAGGGAACCCCTGGGCAGGCAGAGCCAGTGGAGCAGCCTTTGGGAGACCCAGACAGTGGTGGGAGTGCTGGGAGCCACGCAGCCCAAGCCGAGGCTCCGGGCCTCCTAGGGGAGAGGCACAGCGACGGGACCCCCAGGTGCACCCCAAGGTCTGCATCACACCATTGTGCGGGGCAGGTATCCAGGTGTGGCCTACCCTTTGCTCTTCGTGGGCAGAGAAACTGTCTCTACCGTGTTCTCAGCGTCCAGCTAAGGACCTTGCATCAAGATGGGTCTCAATGAACAATGAAGACGATGAACAAGACCTTCCCCTCTCTCTGCACTCTGGCTGCCCAGGCACTCCGGGATGGAAAGTTCCATAACAACATGGCCATGACTACGCTGACCCGGGTGCTGTGGGGGAAGTCCCACCCTTGCGTCCACAGGCTATGTCCCACACAAGATCTGAGAGGTCTTCCCAAGCCCCACATAGGGTCAGATTACCTCCTCACTTCAACCTCCAATGCTTCTTGAGACCATTAGGAAAACCCCTCTACTCCTTATCCTGACCCGCCAGGCTCCATCAGTCCTGTCTCCCATCACCCTGGCCACTCCAGACACCCTGGCCTCTCCGCCCACCCTGGCCGCTCCGGCTGACCCAGCCGCTCGCACGCCTGCCTCAGGGTCCTCTCCATCTGATGTTCTGTCTGCAGACGGCGGCCTCAGCAAATGTCATCTCTTCAGAGAGGCTTTCCTGGACCTTCCCAGCTAAGACAAAGCTCTTTCCCACCCAGCCACTCTATCTGCAGGATTGAATTTGCCCTTTTCATAGCACTTATAACAACTGGCTATACTACTACTGCTAACAGCTTACACTTCTAAGCACTTCCTATGGGCTGACACGGCTCAAAGCCCTTTCTCACAATTATCTAGTTTAACCCTCACAACAGTCCCACAGGGTGGATTTGTGGTTCAGTCACTAAGTCGTGTCCGACTCTGTGACCCCAGCTTCCCTGTCCTCTATCTCCCAGAGCTTGCTCAAACTGTATGTACTAAGTCAGTGATGCCATCCAACCATCTCATCCTCTGTCATCCCTTCTCCTCAAGAAGAAGCAAGAACTGCAGCCCATGGCCTCCAATCACAGAAAACTAACCAAAATGGATCACAGCCTTGTGTAACTCAATGAAACTATGAGCCATGCTGTGCAGAGCCACCAGAGATGGATGTTTCACGGTGGAGAGTTCTGACAAAACGTGGTCCACTGGAGAAGGGAATGGCAAACCTCTTCAACATTCTTGGCTTGAGAACCCCATGAACAGTATGAAAAGGCATAAAGGTGGATTTGTACTATTACCCTATTTCACAGGTGAGGCAACTGACTGAGCTGTGACCCCAGGCTGTCCGGTTTGAGTCTGTGCTCTTCACCACTCCACTCAGAAGGTAAGCTCCTCGAAGGAGGGACTGTCAGGCTTACTGTCGTCCCCCAGGGCTGGGCCAGAGCCCGGAACACAAGGCACCCGGTTCCCATCTGCTCCTCGGCTTCCTTCCCGTGGCCCGCCCCCTCAGCCTCCCGGCCCGGTGGGGCTCTGCCTCTCTCGGGCTCCACGCTGCCCTCCCTTCTGCGTCACCTGCGCCGGCGCTTGACTCCGTTGCCAGCTGAGGGTCCCCTTGGCAATTACTGCATTCTTCTGCTCTTACAGTGAGCTTTGCTAAGATGCAAACCAGGCCCGTCACAGACGCACGGAGTCAGACTTCACCAGGACCTCCACGCAGCCTGGCCACCCTTCCGCTCCCCTGGCTGCTCCCCCTCTTGCTCCCACTGATCTCGTGGCCCTCTCCCCCAGTCTGCGTCTTGGTGTCGCGCTCACCTGCTCCACACTGGAGACCACCGAAGCGTCACAGCCTCTACAACTGTCTCCTTCCATTCCTGACGGGGCTCTCATCTCTCCCCTCTGCAGGGACCCAACACCTCACTTCCTTGGTGGCCCAGTCCCGTAAGGATCTCTGAAAACTCTAGCACTTTTCAATTTCTTCCCCTGTGCTGCCTCTTCCCTTTCTCCATTAAACACGCTGAAGCTCCCTGTTTTAAGACAACATCTCTGAGGAAGCTGCCAGACTTTTTGGCTCTCGTGCGCACACTGTCCTCGTACAGGTAAACTCTTCAACCTTCTGCCATCATCGCCAGTTCCTGCCAACTCCCTTCTGTGCCCCAACGTGCTGGCCTCAAAGCCCGCTGCACTCAGCGCTCGCCCACCATCACCAAGGGCGTCTTTCCCAAACTCACCGCAACACCCTGGCCTCCAACTCTCACCTCCCCTCCGGCCATGCCTTTCTAAACGTCTTTCGTCTCTCCTTGTCCTTCTAGCCAGTTCCACACTGTGAGCCCAGGGCTTGCACCTGACATCTCCCTGGATCATCCATCCACCCCCTGCTTCTGCCAGCGCCTTCACAACTCACCTCTAAGTGCTATCGTCTACTCCTTCCAAAACGTCTCCCGTAGTCACGTTACTACCCAGTTCTAAAGGGTTCCGCTCACCACTGTGTTCGTCAGACTCCAAGGATACAGTGATACATCATGCTGTTGTTTCTAGAACACTGCCGTCAAGTCAGGTGCTCTGATCTTTCCCTTCCGCACCCTCCCCACCCTGCCCCAGAGTGCCTGGACGGCCACCCTTCCTGTCCTTCCCCTTTCCACGTTCGGCCCCCTCCTTCCTGAATCTCCCATTCCTCCAGCTCACAGCAGTCTCTTAAACTCCAATTTCAACCCCATTTACTCTACATGGTGCAACATTTAATTGCTGTTTCCTGGGTTCTGATGTCCAAGGGTATTACAAAGCCTGGAGACCTGGGGATCCTTTGAGCCCCCTTGTCCTTAGCATGATGCTGGTCACCTAACAAGTCATCACTGACTACTTACTGACTACTGACCAATTTAATCCTAATATAACTATGGAGAAGGAAATGGCAACCCACTCCAGCATCCTTGCCTGGGAAACCCCATAGACAGAGGATCCTGGCAGGCTACAGTCCATGGGGTTGCAAGACTTGGACAAGTAAACCACCACCACCACCACTGAGGTTAACATGGGCTATCTCTTTCATTTTCTCTTGATACCAGTTGAGGGGTCACAAGGATATTGGCTTCACCACATGCCACCTGGGCGCTGGGATGAAGGAGTCACTTCAACTTATGTTTGAACCGTGGTTCCCACTTTTTGCAAAGAAGTTGGTCTGAATGTCTGCAGTGACCTGTTTGCTCCACTGTCTTGCTGACAGCTGTCTCCCATGAGACTCCTTTCTCTTGGGAAAGAAAGGCACAATTCCAGGGAAGGTGGCCATATGAGAAATTTACTAATTAAATACAGCTTTCCATTCCTGACATCACCATGCAAAGTTCAAATGTTCCTTTCAGTCCTCACTGAAAAGATCAAAGAATTTCCTGTGATGTTTGGACACACAAGGCTCTTCAAAATCAAGCAGATTTTGTAACTATGTTTGGTGACGGGTGTTAACTAAACTTGTAGTGATAATCATTTTGCACAGATCAAACGATTATGTTGTATACCTAAAACTAATCAATGTCAATGATACACAATAACAAAGAAACAAAAAACCCAGCGGAATCTGGGGTAAGGTGGGTTCAATCAGACTCCACCAAAATGATTTAGTTTCTCAAGAACCAAAAGAAATTTAGGACACAATCTCACTCACATGACCGCACAGACTCTGAAAGGAGGAGGCATTTTTGCAGGGCTTCAGGGCAGTTGCATTTGTCTGCCAAGACCATTCTTAATCAATCCATTCAACATGTTTCCAGATCCCTAATGGTCACAGTAAGAGCAACATCCCAAGATCAGTGAATACCTACATTTACTACCTTTGCTGGAGCTAACGGAACCCAGGGCAGCACCCGTTCACTGGGACACACAGGTTCTGATACCTCCTACTCTGGCCTAGAGGCCACACTTCGTGTGCCTTCCACAACCATACTCTACAACCCTGCTCGGAAATGTGTAGTTCACTTGCAAAGCAGACAGTTCCCTTAACTCTTCACGCTCATCAGGAGGAAATTGGTCTGATCATCGGAGAGAGGCCAGTCACTCAAAGCAGGCAGAAAAATTGTATTTCAGAAATAGGGTGGATGAACAAATATGACAGAGATGGGCTTTCTTCAACTGCAGTTTGGCGGGGCTGCTCTCACTTACACGTCATTTTACACTTTTCCATCTTCACCTCACTCCATCCTGGGTTTCTCCCACCACAGCAGCAAGAGGCCGACCACAGGTAGGCCCCTAACGTCCCTCCTCCCACATCCCTGAGGCCTAAGGCAGTTTGCTGTTTGTCTTGCTGGGCCCATCAGCTCCCCATCCAGCCTGCTCCAGAATGTGAGAGCTGACAGGTCTCTTGGAATCCAGGGTTATGTGCTGGGGCCCCTCAGGTCTCCTTGGCTTCAAAAGCTTCAAGAAAGTGATTAACTTCCCACGTGGGATCTTTCTGGTGAGAGTCAGGGAGCCTGTGAGCATTCCTTGTGGGTTTTTTTTTTCCGTTTCCTGCATGAACCATTGTAACATGTCTGAGTCTATGGACAGAAGTGATAGCCTGTGGTTGTCTAAAGACCAGTGGTTGGGCCCCAAGATGGTCATAAACTTGATGAGACACAGGGACCTGGGAGATGATTGTGCGAACTTGGCTCTGTGAACACCCACTCCTTTGTGTGTTTTCAGAGGATCTGGACACACACTCACAGGCACACACGACATTTAGAAAATAAAAGTATTTTTCTTCTCTATGTGGTTTGCACATAGTCATTTCCAGCCAGCCCGTGAGGAAAGGGAGCAGTAAGTGCCCAGAGCAAGGGTCACGAGCCTGCGCTCTCCAGCTTGCGTGGGGAGGAGGTGGGGACACATGCGAGCGCTGCAGGCCTCACTCACCCTGAAAGCAAGCTACGGGGTCAGCCTCTCCATAGCAACCACAGGAAAGGAGAAATGAACATCTGAGTCAGTGTTCAGAAGTGCATCGTCCATCACTGTCACTGTTTTTCTTTGCATGGAATGCTGGGACATCAGAGCAGACTGGGGCGTCCCTGAGGGCAGGGACTGGTCCTTCCCCTCTGGCTCCTTCTCCCCAACCCACACCCACAGCCCCCAGCACTGGGCGAAGACAAGCGCTGCAAGCAGGCTGAGCTGGCTTTTGCTGCATTCCCTAGGATGGAACCCTATCATCAGATCTCATCCTTGCTTTCTGCCTCTGAGCTGGACTCAAGTTTGTAACAAAGCAAAAGCAAACGCATGTACCAGTGAGCAACAGCTTGGAACCCTGACTGACTGGGTCAGACAGAGTCCAGCCACCTGCTTCAGTCAGTCAACTGTCCAGTCTCCTGGCCTGGCTCCCAGGATGACCTGGCTACTTGCAGACTTCCTGCCCGAGCTGGCCTGGTTAGCCTCAAGCAGGCAGTAGGACTCTGAGGCTCCCTGAGTCTTGATGTCTTGATGGCATGGACATGCACGTGCGCGGAACAGGCAGAGCCACAGGGAGGAGGCCGGGACACCCAGACCGGGAGGGACCAGGCCAGAAGGGGTTGGGGGAGGCATTACACACACGGGCTGAGACTCTCGAGATGAAGACACCAGGATCAGCCTCCTCAAGCCAGGTGCAGGAGGAGTGATAGACACATAGGTCCACATTTAGAACTTCACATAAACCATGGTGGGTTCTTTCCTTTCGCCCTGAGACATGCCTGAGGGCAGGGACTGGTCCTTTCTTCTCTTTCCCCAAACTCATCCTTTCCCCAGGGCTTAGCAAAGCAGCCCCTTGGCCAGCTCGCCCGGCTGATTTTAAAGAGACACAAACAGACAAGCAAGGGCCCTCAGTCTCCAGACTGCCAGCCACCCTGACCAATAGAGATTTCTGAACCTTGTTTACTGAGCCCCAGTTTCCCTGTTGGTTTGGTACAAATGAAGCAGCTTCTCCAGCCACAGCTGAAGCCCTGAAAGATCCAGAGCTCTTCTAGGACTGGAAAGTTTCTCCTCCCCAGTGCAACAAAAGGTCAACTACTTTTAAGCCTGACAAACCTGGGGCAAAGTGAAACTAAAACAAAGCTGCAAACAATTTGGGTAACACACTTTGGAGTTTTTAAACAACGATTTGAGTGTTTAAGTGGCAAGGCAATGCCATACATGCTGATCCTTGGTTTGGTTCCTGGGAAGATTCTGGGGTAAAGACCTGGTCCTGTCCCCTAATCCCACATGCAGGAAGACAGCCAGTGTGAGGCCAGGCCGCACTGCCCCCAGACCCCCCCACACAGACCATGTTTGCGCTGACCAAACCCTCGTGGTTGCAGCACAGTGGAGGCCAGGGGGGTCCCCCTGTCCTCAGGCTGCATGGCCTCGGTTTCCCCCTGATGCCCCCTCATCCCCACAGGGTCAGACGCGCAGTTTCCTCTCTGGCGGCATGCACTTTTGGCTCATTCTGTCTTTCCGGTAGATGCAGACTGACACATAAGGAGAGCCGCGCTGCGCCATGCAAGGTGAGGAAGGGGAGGGCAAGTCCTCCTTCCCGGGAGGAGAGACAAGCGGGAAGCTGAGGATGAGCACGACATGCCCATGCTTGCCGGGGACGGCCAGGCCGGACCCCTCTCACCTGCACTGGTCATAAAGGTGATGACGGCACTGCTGATGCCCTCGTTGTCCCGGGAATAAATGCGCAACGTGTATGTCATCCCGGGATAGAGGTCTGTCAGCTGTAGGGGCTGGGCCTGGGCCTTAACAGGGACAGTTTTTTTCGTATGGTTGCCTGGGGAACAGAAACCTCAGTCAGCCTAAGGCCAGGCACGGGGAGCTGGAGAGGCGATGCTTAGAGGCCTGGGCGCCTGTCAAAGGTGGAGGCGCGCTGGGGCGCGGGGGCCAGGCTGTCCCGCAGGACACTGCCCCTTGTGAGGCTTTCCGTGCTCGCCACAGGCTGAGGCTCTGAGAACACTAGGCCCTGCTCCCTTGGGCTCTCAGGGTGCCAGCCAGCGCTCCGCTACCCTGGAGAGGACCGCTCAGCACCCCGGGGGTGGCGGAGGGAAGACGGGCCTCTGCGCCTGGCCCGCACTCCCGGTTTCCCCTCTTGTTTCTCGCCACATGAGCTCGCACTTCAGGAGAAGTGAGAGGCTGGGTGTCTGGGGGGCGGCTGAATGGCGGTCACGGGAAGCACTGAGAATGTACAGCAGTTCTGGGTTCCGCGGGTGTGGCTCGCTCTCCAACCGCAGAGAACCGAGGGTCGGCTGTGTTCTCTCTCAGCCCTTCGGCTGCCCTTCCAGCACAAGTCCAACAGGCCAGCACGGCGGGTCTGAGCCCTCTGGAATGAGGCCTGCACCCAGCTACCCCGACCTCACTCCAGCCTCACAAATATCCAGTAGAGGAGGACCAGCTCAGCTCAAGCTGAGACGTCTGACCCTGGACGGTGTCTCTGATCTGTGGGCAGCTGGTGTCCCTCTGTGAGCAAAGTATAGTTGGGGGTCCAAATGTCCAGGGGAGGTGCTAAGAGTATGGGTCCTAAGTGCAGGAATCCGCACAGTGGCGAGGGCGAGCTCACTGGGGTGCTGGCAAAACCCTTGTCCTGGGCAGGAGAGGGACGAAGGGCCCTCAGCCAGGCACCTCCTCCGCCGCCAAGCAAGGCAGCCCCAGACCGCCACTGGTGGCCGCAGAAACCCCCTCCTTCACCTCGAATCTGCTCTTCCCACCCCTGCCGCCTGAGCACGTATCGACTTCACTAAGCCACAGTGGAGCAGCCGAAAGGCCTCCCCGAGCCTGGGGGAATGCCCTGCATCTCTACAACAGCATCTACGCTACCCATGGCAAAGGCTGCCGCCCCACAGAGCAATGCTTACTGTCGATGTACTCAACCACAAAGTCAGTTCCGGGCCCGAAATTGTGCTTCCAGGTGATGTTGGCCCATTTACTGTTGGGGAGCACAGTGACGTTCCAGATGGACTGCTCGTCGGGGGCTGGCAGGGGTTAGAAGAGGAGTTAGTGGTGAGGAGGGAGGCAGCACTGGAGAGAGACAGACAGACAGACAGACACACACACACACACACACGGGCAGCTGAGACAGGGTAAAGTAGGAAGTGGCCACGCACGGGGCCTGACAGAGCTCCAAGCTGCAGCCTTGGCAGCCAGGCCAGAGGTCGCCATCCAGGCACAAGCAGTACAGTCAGGGGGCCCTGTGTGTGAGGGAGAGCTGGAAACTATGTGTCCACGTAGGTGGGGGTGTGAGTGAAAGAGTGGGTTTGGTCCAGGCCACTGGAGGCCCTGACCAGGGTTCCTTTCCTTTTTAGGTGCCTTGTCACAGATTTGAATGGTGCAGTGAAAAGCCCTGTTAGCCAGGATGCAGATGGGGGGAGGGCGGGTGGTGATGTGCCTCTTTCCCATCAGCTACAGACATTCTACAGGAAGGAAAAAGGTATCTTGAAAAGCCACTCGAGAGTCATGATGAGATCTGCACAAAGGACAAGGCCAAATGAAAACCTTACTGCGCTCCTGAAGCTAGAGACGGACAGTGGCAAGTCACACAGAGCCCCTGGGGTCATTCTTGGTCACCAAGACCCTGAACTCTGTGAAAAATGGCCGCAGACCATCTAATGGGACTTGGGCCTGAAATCCCAGGGCTCCAAGAAGAGACAGTACGAATCCTTCCTCTCCCTTTCATGGGACCACAGAAGATAACTCCTTCTTGACACCCAATATCCAGAGGTCCAGATACCAGAAGAATCCTGTTCTGTTGGCGTCTTAGCACTGTATCTTTGAGGCCTGATCTCCATGCAACACATAAGACATTAATTATCTAGTTCCTATGAGCTGGGAGCCACTTTATCAAAGCCATCACACCGTCTGAAACCATAGCCTGTGGACAGGAGAATGGCAGTGATCTTCAAACGTAATCATTTTTCAAGCATCCCAGAAGTCTCTGTACCCCATTTCTCAGCAAAGATTTAATAGTGGAGTACTGGCATGAAGCCTTGTATTTCAAAGACTTTACCAGTGTGGCTCCTGTATATTTTATTAGCATGCAAGGGGGCACTGTCACCAACTCACTTGTCAAAAATGAATGAATAGAGTACAGTGGTGATGCATGTATTCATTATCTATCTGACATGTGACTGAGTCTGCAGGACTGGGGAAGCGATAAACCGTCTCCTGGTCTTCACTCCAAAGAAGCGCCTTTTCTACTACAACCTTGTCAGCTGCCGGTCGTCCCAGGTGAATGTGATTCGTTTTAGGTGAGGAGCAAGAAAGAGATTCCATTGATGGTGCCAGGCCTTCTCCGCGGGCAGGGCAGAGGCAGGCTTCTTTACTGATCTGTCAAAGGTTTCCACTGTATCGGCTGCTTTAAGTCAGCCCGAATCCCAGCTCCTTAGAAGCTCATGGCTCTTTCTAGTGGGAGTGAACTGTGATTGGTTATGGTTTGGGGACTTGATATTTTCCCTCCTCAGCTCTGGGCTCTGGAAATAAGCCCAAAGATTTGGGTTTAAACAGTTTGACCACCAATACAACCCTGGCCCAAGGCTGACTGTCTTAAAGGCAATGGAGAGATCAGGGCACTACTAGATAAGGTAAGCAATGGGAAACCAAATGATTTTTTGTGGGAGGTGGAGGAAGGGTCTGCCATCTAGAAATACCGAGATGATGATCATTAAAGAGATGAAAAGCTCAGAGAGAGGCAGCAAGAAGGAAAGCTATCAATGACTATAAAAACAACAAGAATGGAAGGGAAGCAGGGATTGTTCTGTCGACTCCTGAGATGTGAGACTTAAGGGGTATCCCTTGAAATAAACAATGGAGAACTTAAGGACAAAGTCCCATTTCACCCGGAAAAAAAAAGAAAACGTAGGAACAATCTCATCCTCAGGTTTAAAAAGTGATAAAAATGAACATTCTTCTTGCAAACCCTGGGAAGCAGAGCCCCTGTGCGGCGTGTAGGTGGCCCTGTAAGGACGAGCTCGAAGGGCGGCCCGGCCCCTGCGGCATCTCAGCGCAGCCACGACTCTGCGTGCGCGTCCACAGGCTCGTCCTCTGTGGCAGCAGGGCTGACCCTGCCAGAAGGAGCAAGACCCACTCCCTGTCTTCATTTTCAGTGTGTCTCTTCTGTGAGCTCAGAGCCTCCAAGTGGGACACACAGGCCCACCTGAAGCCTCACCGTGGCCCCAAAGAACACCCATCACCAAACTGCCAGCGGCAGCTTCTCACAGCCTAGCAGGTTTCTCCTTAGCCAAGTTTTTCCTGCAGAGCAGGCTGTTTACATTTTTGATACTGCAGCTTTAAGCCAAATCAGTTTTCAAGGTTTGAGGAGCATCACGTCAGCTACACATTGCGTGTCTCACGGCTCATACAACTCCATGTAACTGGATTAAAGAAAAGACTCACACGTGCATTAAGCCTCCATCCTCACTCAGGTGCTGAGAGAACAGGGGTGCAGTGAGTGCGGCCCTGGCAGGTGGAAGGACGTGCCCAGGAGAGAGGGGCCTCCAGTCCTGCAGCTGCTGGAGGAGCCTTCTGGGTGCTTCCTGCCAGCAGCCCTGCTGCTGCATAGCGCTGACTTTACAGCTAGTCTCTGGGCTCCACAAGCTGGAGGCCCTCCCCTCTGCGGTAATAGTAGTGTTTTATGTCAGTTCTCAGAAGCACTGCTGAGTCCCCGAGGGGTCTCCGCGGGCTGGAAGTACAGAGCTTCCCGGCCTGTCTGCCTGACGCAGGAACAGCACATTGTCTGGGCTCAGCAGGCCAGCCCTGGGATCGATCCTTCCCAGGGGCCCCTAGAAAGCCTGTGGTTTTCCCTCCGTGTATATATCCGGGGGCGTGGGGAATACAAGGGGGGAGAACAACAGAGCACTCGCCAGCATTTCAGGATTCCTCGGCAGTACCATTTCCTGGAAGCTTTGACCTTATTAAAAAAAAAAGCCTATAAACCTGCTTTTCCAGGAGAGGCTCCAGAGCCGGCTACTCCCCCCTCCCCAGGCTCTGCCGCAAGACTTGGGCAACACCGCGACGCCAGGAGGCCTTTGCAGGCCAGTTGGCCGATGTCTGCCCCTCTCCTTCCCCACTCGCCCCCTCTGCAGAGCTCAGCCCTCAGCCGATCCCTCAATATGGAGCTGGAGGCAGCCCTACCATCTGGCCTGGAGTTCCTGCCTGCGTGGTGTAGCCCTCTGCTAAAGAACAAGGATCTGAGGTTAGGACACGGGGTCTGCGCGGCGGAGACGCCCCCGACCCCCGAGTGGGGGCAGGGTGCTCTGTGCCTCCAGGCCACCAGCCTGAGAACCCAGTCTCCCCCTCCTGTCGGGAGGCCTGCGGACGGAGGGGCGGGGCACGGATGATGGGCAGTACCCGATTCTCGGATCTCAGTCCTGGTGGCGGCGGGACTCTCCGTGGTGGTGGTGGAGGCTGTAGTGGCTGTGGCCTCGGTGGTGGCGGCCGTGGTAGGTGCGACAGGTGGGACGGTGGGGACTGTTGTGGCCTCGGTGGTGGCGGCGGTGGCAGGGGCATCGGTGCTGCTCACCGTGCGGGGCACGCCCACCGTGGTCGGGGGCGACGTGGGAGGCGCTAAGGGGAAATGTAAAATAGCCGCGTCTGGTCGGTCTGGCTGGACACACGGCCCCGCGTGCAAGGCAGGCAGCCCACGGGACAGATGGAGCTGAGTGACCGGAAGGCTCCCCAAGCAGGACAGATGGGTCAGGCAGGTCGCAGTCAAAGAGAACAGGGCCACAAGAAGGGAAGAGAATGAAGCCTGTGCGTTTCATTTTCTTCTCAAGGCCTGTGTGGCTCAAAGCATCCAGCATGCACCCAGCCAAGGGTAGTGGTGAAGATGGGACATGAACTGAGTCGCTCAGACCCCAGGGATGACGTGGAGTCCCAGGCCAAGCGCCACCCAGCAGAGGCCAAGCAGCATCACTTGGGTCCAGGCCTGGGGCCCGGGCCTTGAGGTGGGCAGCTGGCAGGGGCCCTGTCTGCAGGAGCACCAGGAAGCCTGCCATTCCCAACCGTTCACTCCAGAACAACACTTCCTCCTGCCTGCTTGAGTTCTAATACCACCCAAACCCAACAACAGAGACAGAACCATCCCCACTGCCGGCAAGCCTTGTCCCGTGCTTCGTCTTTTCAGCCTCCACCATCACCCCTTCCCCAGGCTCTCAGCTCTTATTCATTTCCTGCCTCTCTTCCCTTCTTGTCTGCCCAGGGATGGTCCTTCCTACAATTACCCCAACACACCCTGGGGGTGACAGAGAATGAGATGGTTGAATGGCATCACTGAGTCAATGGACATGAGTTTGAGCAAACTCAGGGAGATAGTGAAGGACAGGGAAGCCTGGCGTGCTGCAGTCCAGGGGGTCACAAAGAGCTGGACATGACTTAGCGACTGAACAACCACCACCTTAACTTCTCATAACTGCCTTTCTCTCTAGGACATGTGGGTCCTGGGCCCCACCTCCCCAGCCCACAGTAAATGTAGAAATCCCAAAATGTGAGTGAGGCGCATGCGGGCTGCTTTTTTGCATAAATCTTCAGAGGGCTTCAAATCTGCCATAACTCTTACTTTCTCATCTCCCATCCAAAGCTACCCTTTGACAGGGGTCAGCCATAGGGGGTTAAGTCTATCATGACAATGTTTCCATAGACCCTCTTTCTTTCTACAAAGAGTCGTGGATGCTAACAAAGGGCTGGCCTATTACTCTTTAGTTCCAGTATTGCTAACGCTGAGAAGACTTATGGGGAAATCAGAGACAGCCAGGGATACCTCTCCACCTTACCCTCTACCTCCTGTGATCTGACCAGTCTACTTTCTGCTAACAGGGCAGAAGGTAGGGTGTCACTCAGCTGATCTGACTCTTTGCAACCCTATGGACTATAGTCTGCCAGGCTCCCCTGTACATGGAATTCTCCAGGCCAGAATACTGGAGTGGGTAGTTGTGCCCTTCTCCAGGGGATCTCCCCAACCCAGGAATCAAACTCAGGTCTCCTGCATTGCAGGCAGATTCTTCACTGACTGAGCCACAAGGGAAGCCTAAGAATACTGGAGTGGGGAGCCTATCCCTTATCCAGCGGATCTGCCCAACCCAGGAATCAAACCAGGGTCTCCTGCACTGCAGGAAGATTCTTTACCAACGGAGCTGTCAGGGAAGCCCTTAAAACACAAATAGGTAACTCTAACTTCCAAGGAGGAGAGATATCCTATCTTATCTCAAATCTCCAGAAGTTCCGGAAAATACTCTCCCTACTCCCCAGAAGAGGACCGGAGCAAGAAGGAAACCAGAGAGAAAACTGCCAGAAAGCTTCTCTCAAGAATTAAGAGATCCTAAGCCTTCTCAACAACAGCCTGACCAACAAAAGCCCTTTTCATTCCCCTGGGCCTCCAATGTTACAAGTGCCCCATAGAAAAGGAGGGACTATTCCCGGGATCCCAGTTGCTTCCCTATTTGTAAGTTCAGATGCATTACTGGGTCTGAGGGTGCTGACCGCAGAGGTCACACTGGGCAACTGACCGTGCTCCATGCATTCCAGAGATTCCTGGACAAGGTCAGGACAGATAGCACTACGTTTCCCAAGCCCCGGTCAACACGGACATCAGGAAGGCGGGCGTGGGGGGAACATGTGGTGGGAGAAACTCTCCCTCTCACAGTCAGCGTTCAAGGATGCGCTTCAGGTGGCCCAGACCTGGAAGGCAAGCCTGGTGCTGTAAGAGGCCAGCCAGCGGGAACCTTCCTGTCCCACTCGCCAAGACAGGCAGACAGATGCACACACAGACACACACACGAGCCTGGGACCCACAGGGCAAAGGCGAGCTCCCTCCTAGGCCTGGTGCCTGGCAGCTCTATGGCCAGGGACACACATGGGCTTTTCCTGCTGTTCTGAACTGCTGGAAGGAACCATGAGAAGCTATTTTGTCCATCTGGACAGGACCACTCTGATTTGGCTCCTTACCAATAATGTGTTTTCTAATAATGCCAGAAGGCTCACCTTTGCTATGACTACTTAAAAGACATCATCATAAAACTGATACTCGCTCTTAAGTCAAGTCATTCCCCTCTGTATAGTGTGGAGACGCGGGCTTCCCCACATGCACACGGTGGTTCTGCATTTCAGCCCCTGGAGACTACACACGCACTCCCTGTGGGCGCCGGTCCTCCTACGAGCAGAGACACATGCTCAAGCTGACTCAGGGCCGACAGGAGGCCCACACGTGGCCCCGGGCACTCCAGCGAGCAGCCCTAGAAACAGAGATGCGGAGAGGGCCAGAACAAGTCCTTCCTGGGCTCCGTGGGGCAGAGACAAGAATGAGAAATGAAGATGCTGCCACAGTCACAACCCGGTCCCTCCGTCCAGAGTGGCAGGAGAAAAGGTTTTCTCTGACAATAGCTACCTAGATGCTTTTCCTTCAGCTCAGCAGCAACAATCAGGCATTAGTGAAAGGGGCCCAGGAGGAGCGGGAGGAAAGGAATTGCTCCCCAGGCATCCTCCCAGAGGATGCCCAGCACTGCAGGTGCAGTGGAGGAGGCGCCTTGGCTGGCCGAGGTCGCAGCTGGTGAGTTGGCACTCTCTCTGGTCCACTGCTAACAGCGTCTACTGTCCCAGGGATGGACAGGGCCAGAGAGACTGGGAGGGCAGAGGCAAGAAGGCAAGGTTCTGGGGGAAGGGACGGAAGTCAGTGAGTGGGCTGCCAGAGCCGTGTACAGGCGGGAGGGAAGGGCAGGTTTTCCAGGGAAGCTGCCCAGTGTTCCAGTCTAAGGGGATTCAGATGACTTCAATCCCCGGGGCGGGGTTAGGGTAGTAGATAAAAGGGGAACAAGGCCCAGCAGTGGGGCTCATAGGCAGAGTGGCCCATGGGCTGGACAGATACATTGCTGGGTTAGGAGGTCATTTCTAACCACAGCAGGAACTATGGGCTGCAGAACCAATACGGTCACTGCCCAGCACAGACCACCAGGCTGGAAACTGAAGGACGGAGGTCCAGGCTGGTAACTGAGAGTGACGGAGAGCCAGGGTGGGCCTGGAGGCACAGGACCCCTCCCTGAAGGCGGTGTCAGCCCAGTGGGCTGTCTAATGCACTCTGGAAGACGCCCCAGCCAAGGCCAAGGGTTTTCCACCAGAGTTTTGGGTGACACCACGCAAGAAATGGAGAAAATTAAGAGACATCATATCTCTTATTCATCTTTTGTCACCCAGAACCCACCATGGAGCTGCTCAGCAAACGTTGGCAGATAATGAGCTGAGCCAAACACGAGGGCAGCAGTTCCCGGACATTCCAAGGTGGAAGGCTCGGTCCAAAAGTGTCCACCTGGTGCACAGGCTACCTTGGCCAAACACAGATGGCCAGAACAGATGGGCAGCAACCCCAAGAGACTGCAGACATGGGCGCAGGAAAGGGATTATCTTTCCTGGGTGAGAGGAACACATCAGTTTGGGGGGGAAATACCCACAATCGGAGAGAAAGAGGGAAGGGAGCAGTGGGCTGGAGTCCAGACCACGCTAATGATGGAGACCCTGGGCGCCGTCACCTGGCGCCTTCAAGGCTGGGAACAGCCGATGCTACCTGCACAGCTCATTTACCAAGAAGCACGCTGAACTTTTACCACTGTGCCCCGCAGAAGCAGAGCCCAGGAAACACATGACCGACGGGCAGACGCACCAGCTCCCTCTGCACACCAGGGTGAGCTTGGATCTTTCTTAAACGAGGAGGAGGAAGCGGGGGGTTTGGAACCCATCCGCCTCACACCTGCCACACGAGAGGGGCGTCACAGCCTGGCGTGGATCCCACCGAGCAGAGCAGGCTCCCTGCCCCCAGGCCCACCTGCCTCGGGTCCCGGGTCCCAGCATGGGGAGCGGTCTGCGAGCTGTTTGACCAAAGAGCTTCCGGGTGATCTGCGTGGCTCCCTCACTGCCTCTCTCCTTCTGCCTCCACTGAGTGCTTTCGGGACCCCGAGCACCTGCTGGGCCAGCGCCAGGGCCACCCCAGGCTGCGCAGACGGCCTTCCCCCGGTCTCCAGGCCCAGGACCCCCCTCTGCCTCCCGTCCCAGCAGAGGCGGGAGGCAGTGGCCGTTGGCCTGGGTTATCTGAGGGCAGGGTGGAGGGGGGAGCACGATGACTGTGCGCCACCAGAGGCCTGGCTGGCGGGACCAACGCAAACAGAGGAAGCAGGGTATGCAACAGAAACAGAAGCAACCTACAGAGAGGAGCTGTGAGTGAGGGTGGGGGGCAAACCAGGAAGGTGGGCCCTCCCAAGCCAGCCCTCCAGCTGCTCACCTGGCGCTCAGGTCCCCTGCTGCCTGGAGCCTGAGGCGCCCCGGTGCGCCCGCCTCACGCCCCTGGCTCTGCCTCCAAGGAGGGCGGGGCTGGCAGCTCGGGTCCCTGCCCAGCCCCTCCAGCCTGTGCCGATGGTCCTCAGACCACAGCGTGAAAGGGCTGGGAGCAGCGCCTCAGAGGGCAGGTCACCTCCTGCTCCAACCTGCCTCCCAGACCCCAAAAGCGAGGACTGTCCTTAACACCTAAGACTGAGAAGCTGGGTTTCTGTGGGCTGACGCGACTCTCAGCCCATGGCATCCTCTGAGACTCCAGGTCGGGGGCGCCTGGCCCATCCTGGGACAGACTCACTGAGCGGAACCCACGGGAGATGGCAGAGCTGGTGCCAAGCCCCATGCAGCATGCAAGGCCAGCATGCACGGCACATTCACCCTCAGGTCACCCTTTCAGGGGGTGGCAGCCTGACCCGGAGATGGGAGCCAGCTGCCCCCACCCCCAGAGCACAGCAGGTCACCCAAGGGCTCTGGGCCCGCTGTGCTCTGAGATGACAAGCCCGGGCAAGAGACCAGGTGCTCAGAGGAGGTAACCACTCAGCTCCAGAGAAAGCTGCAGCTCCAGGGAGCAGGTCTGGAGCCTCCGAGTGGGGTCCCTTCCAAGCCAGCCGCCTTCGTTACTGAAGGGAGGGGAGTGTGTTGGCTGGCTCTCCTCTGGCCCTGCCCTCCACACACAGCCTCCTGCAGAGTCCAGCTTCCCACCCGCTGAAAGGGTGTGTCCTGAGAGCATGCTTTCACCCCAGGCCTCTCCCTTTGTCTGCCCCGCCGGACTGGCCTCCACCTACGCTGCCCCATGCCATGCCCGTTACCTCTGTGGTTGGTACAGTACCTGCGGTTGGAGTGGCTTCAGAACACGGCACCCAAGATAGCCAGAGAGGGAGAGGGAAAAAGAACGAGAGGGGAGAGAGAACAGAGCACAGGTGAAACCACAGGACAAGCAATCGCAGGAGAGAAGGTTCTGGCTCGAACTGACCCAGACAGTGTGGCTGGGCGCTGGCCACGCACGGCGGATGCCACCTGGCCGTTAGGGATCGTGTTCAACCCCACAGGGGTCTGCCATGCTCCTAGAGAAAACCTTCCTGGGTCTTGGAGCCCTTTCTAACATCTTTGCTTCTACCTCAACTCAAGGACATCTAGGAGGTGGCAGCAGAAACAGTCCCCCTAGAATGCCAGATTCACATGTCTGTTTTGAAGGGTGTGTCCCTCTCTAGCGGGGCTGATTTTTATGAAGGAGCTGTGTGACCCTCGATGGTGCCAGGAATTGAGGGCATAAGACAGAAGTGTATAGGAGGACACCAGTCTCAGGTGAAAGGATGCCTCCTTTATCCCCAGGGCAGGCGTTGGGCAGCTGAATCATGCTGGGGTGGAGGGAGATGGAGAATGGGTTTGGTGGGAAGCTGGGGCCTGTGATGGGCCGGAGCGTGGGGCCCTGTCCTGTGTCCTGCTGCCTCCTGGACTGCATGAAAGAGGAAACTCAGCTGCGGACTGAGAGCCTAAAAGGAACTCCTGAATCTGCCGCAAAGCCCTTGGCTGAGTGCGGCTGAGACCCCTCTTTGTTCTCTTGCCCCCAGGCGCTGAGATCCTTCCCTGCTGGGCGGTGTGGCTTTGTTTATCTGCTGTTCTGTGTTGATGGGGGCGGGGAAAAGG
Source organism: Cervus canadensis (assembly GCF_019320065.1). NCBI lineage: Eukaryota > Metazoa > Chordata > Mammalia > Artiodactyla > Cervidae > Cervus > Cervus canadensis. The sequence goes on from NC_057398.1 coordinate 73,995,614, forward strand.
GAGGGAGAAGAGGCTCTCTCTAGGATCTCCGTGTAGAGTGAAGTAATCAAGGAAGGGCACCAGCCCTGGCCTGACCTTTGGTAACAGGCATGTATCAACCATTTCCCAGTCACCCAGCCCTAATACACTGTCCAAGTACCCGAGAGACTGGAAGGGAGACTGGGGAGGGGGAGTATTGTGTGGCTCACCCCTGGTTTACAGGAGCAGACAGGGACACACGCAGCACCGTCAGCCTTCCCCGGCTTCCGCCTGGCCCCTCGCGCCTCTGCTTCGGTGCTGGCCTACTGGCCAGGGGAGCAGGGCTGGGGGAGGGACGTGCGGCTGCTTGTGGCGCTGACCTGGGAGCCTGAGGTGAGGCAGCAGGCCTGGAGGCACGACTGCTTTCCTGGGCTGGGGGTGGGGTGCCCAGGAGGCCCCCCCCAGGCCAGGCCTGGCCAGCAGACCTCAGCCTTCTGGGGAGAGTGCTGGACACAGTAACCTGTGGTCGGCGTCAGAAATCCTTAACCACATGGCCCCTTCTTTGCAGCCTTCCCCTGTGGACTCAACCCTATCCCCTGCCGCGCCACTGCAGTTCCGCCACCTAAACACTGCACTGCTCCTGGTGAATCACAGTTGGATCCTCTTGTGGGTGTCCCTCCTTCTAGGCTGGGGGCTCATCAGTTTTTATATTCCTGGCTTTTGGCACAGTTGTCCGGCATCTCGGGCAGGGGCTCTTGAACAGCCCACAGTGCCTCTGGGGAGGCAAAGCCCCCACTCCCTCTCACGGGGGTCTGCGGATGATGCCAGGGCCTCCAGAGCCTCTCCTACCCGAGAGCTCGCTGATGCTACGAGCACGGGCGCCAGGCGCCCTTTAGTGGACTTCGCGTGTGCGCGCAGCTCTGGGCCGGGCGCCCTCTAGTGGACATCGCGTGCGCTCGCAGCGCCAGGCCGCGCGCCCTCTAGTGGACACGGCATGCACACGCAGCTCAGGGCCAGGCGTTCGCAGCAGGAAGACGCCAGAGCCTGGGAGAGGCGCTCAGGCGCGCGGTCTCTGTGAAGCTGGCTGGGCAGACGGCTGTTTCCCAGCTCCCTGGCCTCTCCTCGGCCGGACAGCTCACTCCCTCCACGCCGCCAGGAGGGCTACGTCTCCTGCTCGGCCCAGGACGCCGGCAGTCAGCGTCAGTCAGGGCTGGCCCCCATTCCCCTCAGCGCCAGGCACCCTCAGAGGAGAAGGGGCAGCCCCAGGGCCCTCAGCGGCCACCTCCATCACAGCGCTGCCTCCCTCACCTGGCAAACACCTTCCTGCTCTGTGGAGTCTGTGAGCACACTTACTTCCAACGTGCTTTCTCTCATCCCCTCAGCTCAGCCATGGCTCACAATCTCTTCCCTGTACCCCCAAAGGTGAAACAGCTGAGCAAGCCGAGGCCACGTGGGGACCCAGGTCTGACTGCAACGGTCAGAAGACGCGTGTTCCAGGTCCACGGACGGCACCTACCTGTCAGCACGCAGGCTGGCTTCCCCCTCTGGGGGCCTGCCGGCCCCCGCCATCCCAGGAGGCCAGAGGCCAGCTCAGGGTTTCTCTAGGCATCTGCACTCCCCGGGACCATCCGCCCCGTGGCCGCCGCAGTGCACCTACCTTCATTCGGGGGCGCTGGTGACTCCTCCGTGACTGCTTCCCCTGAGCCCACCTGCGTCCTGGCACTGAGGGAAAAGCGGTAGCGCGACACAGGGTCTGCTCTTTGCACCGTGAACTTGGTCTGATTGGGAGAGAAGTTTTCCACTATCTGCTTTCCTACTTTGGTTCCATTAACTGGAGAGAGACAGGTAAGTGGAATTGAACTTTAGCAATGTTGACCATGATAGGTTATATATAAACTGCAGCTGGAAGGAGGAAGCCTTCTCGACTCTGCTGGGAAGGGAACCCATGAAACCTGCCCGTGATCTTAAGGACTCAGCCTGGGAGACGTTTCAAAGGCTGAGTGTTGGGCCACAACTCCTCTCTGGCTCTTTGATGACTCACCAGGGTTAACACTTGCCCACTGATCTCATTATTGCTAGCTCAACACAAGGTTATGTGGCTGATTCTGAAAGATTCAACTTTTAATCCTCGAGCCTTTTCAACAAGGACAAAACTTGAGTTCCTTTTTTCCTTTCAAACAGAACTGGGGTAAAACCACTAGAGCTTTTCATTGTTAATGCCTCCTTTGTAAAAGGCCTATTCACTATATACTTCAGAGGGGGAAGGTCAGGTCCAGAAATGGATTCAGAATCACATGCAAGCACACAGTTGGCTATTAAAATCGTTAATAACACAATGCCTGCCCTTTGAGCCTCACATCAAAGCATAACATCACCTACTTTAGAAGACATTTGAAAGTCTTTCAAATGAGTGACGCTCCTGTCCCTGCCTGGTGATGCTGAATTCTTTAGGTGAGGTCATCCCAACCCAGGCTCCTGATAGAGCCAATATTCAGTACTGAATATTCAATATTCCATGGCAACTCCACAAACAACTGCTTTACCAAAAACGGCAACTTGTTAAGGTGGCCCCAAGGGGCAGTGTTGTGTGGATCCCTATGCATGTACTATCTGCCCGAGTGGATGGAAGCTCTGTCAGGTAAGAAATGTTCTGTCCTAGACTTGTAGGAGTTAGAGACTCTAAGATTCCTGAGCCTGGGGGTTGAATCCCTCATCAGACCAGACGTCCCCTTTGCCTCACCGGCTGACTGGAAGCCCCCTGAAGGAGGAGCTGTGACAGGAGAGTGGGGATTGGGTCTCGCTTGCCTCCCATAACCCTACAGGAAGCTTTTACCCTGCCCCCTGCATCCCTCCACAATGCCCTATGTACCCAGAGGCTTTCTACCTTGATTCCTTAGGAAAGGTGGTGAGAATGGGGTTTCTGATTCTCGAGATTATCCAAGAGAAAGAAGGGCAGAACGTACAGGCCACGTATTTGAGAGTATATCCAATCAGGATCCCATTGGGGTGTTCTGGATGATCCCATTCCAGGTTGATTGTCTCCAGGTTGGGCTGCCGGACTCGGAAACGCCTGGGGGCACTGGGTACTTGGGGAAGGAGGACAGAGTGGGGGACATGGCGGGAGAGAAAGGGGTGGGCAGGATGAGGAAAACACAAGAAACAAAGCACAAGTATGAAGGCATTGACCTCTGGACAACCCCCGTGCTGGATCACTGCTAAGCCACAACCTGGAGGGCTATGAGGTGGCTAGTGCCCACTGCCTCATCCAGAATGGCATTTCCCCACATCTAGGACAAGCATGGCTCAGACTTGGTTTACATGGGGAAGGAGTCAGTTAAGTTCTCCTTTAAAAACTACCCTGAACACAGCATACATTAGGCTCTGATCCCGCAAAGAAACCTCCAGGATGGGCAGAATCATCCTCAGGTAGGAAACCAATTTTAATCTCTGTTTGGTAACAGAAGCCGTGGTTCTCAATCTTCAGACAAGGATTCTCACCACAGGGTCAAAGTATCAAACCCTGGCCTCTGGGCTGAGAAGAAAGAAACCCACGTTGGAACATGTGGATGGTGCCAGGAACAGTAGCAATGGGGAGAGGCTGGTGATGAAAACCAGACAAGGAGGAAGGGATACAGGAATAAAGAAACAAGGGAGAGGAAACAGAGGAGAGGAAAAAGGAGGAGGGGCAGAAGAATGGGGGAAAATAACAGTTAAGAAGGGAGGAAGGAGAAACAGAAGAGGGCAAAGGAAATGCCAAGCTGGTCTGAGGGGCCTGGCAGGAACAGGAGATGGGCAGGGATCTCCCCAGGGGTCCAGCTCCCAGGACTGGGGTGCCCCCTGAAGGGCAGCCTCTAGGTCACAGTGGTGACAGGAGGGAAGGTCCTTGGGGCTGAGGCTGGCGAACCAAGCAGATGCCTCCTGGGAGTCCAAGTGCCTTCTGGGAGTCCAGATGCCTCCTGGGAGTCCAGGTGCCTGAGCCCCCTCAGGATGCTGTGGGTGGGCCCCCTCAGGAGACCGTGGGCGGCTCCCGCAGTGCCCTTCAGAGTCCGTGTACACAGCCTGTCCAGAGTCCCATCAGCCATCTCACAGTCTTGTTCTGACATAGAACCGCCTGTCAGGGCAGCCGCCTCGGGGACAGCACTCCACGGGTACCATCAGCGCGCTGGTCATCGCTCCGTGAGGTCGTGCAGAGGTCAACTTGTGTCAGCCGGGCAGAGCCATGCTGGAGATGCTTGGGGCCACTTGGCCACGCCACCCGCATCCTGCCCTCCCCGGGGAGCGGCAGCTGGACCTACCTCCTTCCGGGGTTGTGAACTCCTTGGTTTCACTGCGAGGCCCGTCGCCTCGCCCATTGACCACAACCATCTCCAGCTTGTAGTTACTGTAGGGGAAGAGGCGGGACACCACGCCACGCAAGCGGTCGCCAGGGAAGCCAGCTTGCTGCCTCTTCTGAGACACCCACAGGTTCTTCAGCAAGCTGCTCTCCCTCCAGTAGTAGGCCTTAGGACAGAGGCGGGCTGGTGAGGGCTCGGCCGGGCAGGGCGGGGTTAGTTGTTAGTGGTGGTGCTGGTGGTGACTGGTCTTCCCTTTCCTGGCCACGGGCTCCGAACTGCAAAGGCCCTCAGCAGCCCCACAGAGGGCTGGGGGAGGCACCTGACAGTCCCCAACCATTGGCCACTAGTGCGTGGGGACTGATGTCAAACCAAGTACACTTTTTGGTTTTGATCATTTTCTGAGCTGTGTCGTCTCTCTGGGAACAGGCACGCTGGCCAAACGTACAGCCGAGATGCTCCATCTTGAGTTATTTCCAAGCTTGGGATAGGTTGCTCAGGGAGTCTGTACCAAAAGCACAAATTCGAGCCAAGGGCCCAGGCATGGAGAGCTCTTTTCTGTGCTCAAAGACCACATCACCTTGAGTTAGATTTAGTATGGTTTAGATTGGCAGCAGACAGGAGCTGAAAAGTAGCAGGTTACCCCCAGAAGTCTGAATACAAGAAAGGGTTGATTTAGTCCTTTAAAATCAAAAGCTTCCTTTTGATACTGTTTAAAAACTGTTAGGATAGTGACATGTCCAAGCCAATGGGAGACCAGGCTGTGGGATGGCAAAAGCTGGGGTGGGATAGGACAGCCTGCAGAAGGGGGCAGTGCCACAGTCAGAAGTCTGAAGCATGGGGTGTGATGAGCAGTGGAGGGGAAGCCCCAGCATCACCCGGGGCCTCCAAGGACAAGGTAGAGAGGAAGTTCAGACTTAAGAAGGGGACCCAAAGAGAGTTTTAGCCAAAAACATCTCCAGGCAAGTAGGTTAAGGGTGCAAGTTGGGGAAGAGCTCATTCAAGTGTATATATCATCTCATTTTCCTTCCTTGGCCTGCCAAATCCATTTCCCTAGAAGAGACTGACTCCCTCTGTGCCACCAATTGTCCATCAGCTAAACCCCAATGACCTATAAGCCACAGAACCCGTGTCACCCAGGGCCACAGCCTCTCCAGGAGTTTTAAATAGAGCAACTCAAGGGAGAGCCTTGCATACCCTGGGTTTTCTCTCCCTTCCCATTCAAAGAGAGAAACATCAGGAAGAGAAGAGGCGGCCAGGGGAAGTCAAGGGCCTTAATAAACTGGAGTTGTTGGCTGTGACAACACGGAAGGGTTTGTACCCTTGTAGTAGCTCTTCTGGTTAGTTGGGGCTTCATGAAATCAGATTGGGTGAGGCAAGCAGCCCAGAAGGGCCTTTAGAAGAAGAGGGGAGGGGTGTAGCTCAGCGGTGCCTCAACACTGCCTCTGAAGATACATGTGTGTCCTCACACATGGAGTGCAAGCATAATGTGTTCTGTATGGTCAGTGCAAACCCAGCACCCACCTGCTGAGCAGAATCTCTCAGCACACGTGCTGCAGGAGACACCCGGTGTATCTGTGTTTTTTCTGAGTATATTTTGAACAGCTCACTCTAGACATCGTGTTTTTTGTGTTGGCTGCGCCACATGGCTTGCGGGATCTGAGTTTCCCAGCCAGGCCAAGGAGGTGAAAGTGTGGAGTCCTAACCACTGGACCACCAGGGAACTTCCAGACATCGTCTTCTTAAACCAACTCTGGGTCCAACCACTATCCCAAGGACCCCTTCCAAACATCTCATGTACCGCGTCTGCTACCCCCTCGCCCTGTTAGGGAGCTGCGAGGTTAGACGGGGCCTGCAGCTGGCTTCCTCACTCGATATTCTCTGAGCTGGCCCTGGACCGTGTCGGAGTAGACGCGGTTCCACTGCAGGCTGATGGCGGTGCTGTTCAGGACTCGGATTTTAACATCGGTGGGTGCAGCCCTGGGATCTGCAATGTGTCGGGACAGAGAGCTGGTTATGCAGGTGGGGCTGCTCCCCGCCGACTCCAGAGTCCCCTCCGACTCGCCTGCCCTCGGCTGGCTTGCACCTTCAGCCCACTCTGGACGCTGGGCACTCCCTCCAGGCCAAGTGGCGTGATGGCACTCCACTGTGGCGGGCCTCCCGCTGGCTTACCAACCTTACTGTTTTCCCTCTAATCCTGCCCTCACACTGGAAATAGTACCCCTTGAGTGGCATTTGTTTCTTGCCAGGGCCCTGCAGGAAACATTGCCCGCAGACTAAAGATGCCCTAGCCTAGTTCAGGAAAAGACTGATTCTGAGACTACCTGCAGAGGGAGGGACACTGCCCTCGTAACTGGTTCTCTCCCCTGTTTTTTCTACTCTGCCACCAAAGTGGTTCTGCCTTATCCCCTCTAATGTATTGGCCGTGGGGTACACAGATGCAGTGGAAACGGTGGGGTGGTCCGTGAGTCCGTGGCTAGATGCTGCCTTTTCCATACTTACCCTCCAGAAGCCCCCATCGCCTTCTGTCTGGAAGCGTCTGCCACCATGGAAATGAGGAGCAGGAAGGACAGAGGGCCTGCTGATCCCCGCTCCCTATCTCCTGAGGGGGTCCAATCCACAGTCACCTCCAGGGAAGTGGGGCATGGGGCCCGACCCTCGCTCCTAGCTCACTGAACCCCACTGGCCCTGTTCCTGACCCCAGCACTGGCCCCCGTGAATCCACTCTTCCTCAAGACTCTCCTCTCTCCTTCCTTCGGGTCACTCCACCCACCTCCATGGTTTCTTCTCAGATCAGACCCAGATCCACCAGGGTATGGACTACCCTGACCAGGAGGGGCATCACTAACCCTCCTGCCTTGCTCAGCAGCCGTAGGACTGATGTGCTAGGGACAGAGAGGCCCCCACTGCCTGGACAGCCAGGTACACACTTCTGCACATATCCCAGAATCACACTGATTTCTCCAGCGACAGCCTCCAAAGAACACCTCTTTTTATGCCCAGGGATGCAGTGGCTGGCTTGGAGTATTCAATCTGGGGAGCTGTGGACTTCAGTCCCTCGAGAATTCCCCTGGGGAGCCCAGGAGCAGTCTGGCCTGGCCCTGCTTCCTGTGGGGGCGTCTAGTTATGGCATTTGGGTCAGACGGTCCTCGGGGCTAGCAAGGCCTGGCAGTAAGACAGACCACAAACCTGGGTGCTGTTTTCAAGCCTGGAATTTGCTACTGTGCAATATGGGCGGGGGTTTCCCTTGCAGGACCCCAGTTTTCCTGTTTATAAAGTGAGAGTACTGGACCAGGTGACGACATTCATTAATTCTAACCAGCATTCAGATGATACCGTCTCTGCTCCTGCCACCGCCTGGGGCCTGTCTGCTCCAGGTCACTGCAGGAGACCCCTCTTTCCTGGTAACTGGCTGTCCTCCAGGGTGCTCTTAGAAGACCCAGGGCCCACGCCAAGGTTCCTGGTCTGCAGGGGTGGCCTGGGCAGCCCAGCTGTGCAGGCCTGGGGTGGAGGGAGGGTGGGTACTCACAATCTTCTCCAGAGTAACCGATGACAGTGTCTGGCTCAGGGCCCTTCCCAAAGTCGTTTTCAGCCTGGACTCGGATCTCGTAGGGCACGTAGACGGGGGTCTGCCCCACCACATAGCGGGAGCCCCACACCGTGACATTGTTCCAGGCCTCGCGGGTCTCTCTCCGCCGCCACTTGACGATGTAGCGCAGGTTGGGGCCGAAGGCGGAGGTGGCGTTCATGGGCTGAGCGGGGAGAGACGGCAGGAGTGGTGAGGGTGCTGGAGAGGAGCCCGGGCCACCCCAGCTCGCCCTCTTCCCGCGGCAGGGCCCTGTCCCCAGCCTGCCCAACCGTGGCCAGCCCCTTGCAGAGCTGGGGAGAGCCTGCCCCCCACTCTGAGTCCCCCGAGCCCGGAGTCCTGTGAAGCTGGCAGCACGCAGATCCTCCTCCAAGGCCCCAGGCCCTCTGATGTCACAGCCCCCGCCCGGCAGGTACACAGGCAGGAAAAGCATCACTGTCAACAGGACTCTTTCCAGGGATGGAGCAACCAGAAGCAAGATGTGCACGGTGATGTAACAAGCCTCAAAAGCCAGAGAGGAGTGAGTTCTGGCTTAGTCATGGCACGCCTGCTGCCAATGAATCAAAATTCCTGACTTCAGTCCTAGCGAATCCATGCCTCTCTGCCCTACCCTTCTTAAAAGGCTGGAGGTGGGAGCAGGCGTAACTGTCTTTGTTCCCCAAGGGCTGGTCCAGGAAGCCGTTCCTTGGGCACCTGCAATACAGAGCTGAACCACTCCTTGCCAGGTCCTAAAGATGAGCCCTGGCGTCTTAAGTCTGGGCTCAGCCCAACTGCCAAGGCTGCTGTGAGACCAGGCCCTCGGCAGACAATGATGGTCATGATTCCAAACTCTGCATCTGTCTATTTCCATTATGCACAGCAACAGCACAAAAATGTTAAAATTTTAGTGGCTGGGACTTCCCTGGTGGCACAGTGGATAGGAATCCTGGAATTCAAATACACAGGTTTGAACCCTAGCCCGGGAATGTTCCACATGCCACGGAGCAACTAAGCCTGTGTACCACAATTACTGAAGCCTATGTGCCCTGGAGCCTGTGATCCATAACAAGAGAAGCCCCCACACCACAGCTAGAGAGCAGCCCCTTCTCTCCACAGCTAGAGAAAGCCCTTGCACAGCAATGAAGACCCAGAGCAACCAAAAATAAAACATTTTCAGTGGCTGAATTTGCATCTCAGAAGCAGTTTGGAAAAAAAAAAAAACACGTCATTTGGAGGCCACATATCCCAGTTTTGGTTTGGAAAATGTGGTCAGGTGAGCCAAGATGGAAGATGAGTTTTTCAATCCTGGTCTGGAGGTCATCTTTGGAGTCCCTCTGTCCATCCTGGACTTACAGACAGCTGCCACTGGAGGCCCACCGTGAGGCTGGTCTCTCCCCACACCCAACAATCTCCAGCGAGAGGAGCTCAGAACTCACCAAAGCGAGGTACCAGTGTTTAGGCTACATCTTTTCTGGGGACTAATCTAAATCTCTCCCTCTTCTAAAGAAGTGCTTTGGTCCTGTGGGCCTCAGTCACCTCTGCTCCTGTCTTAAACCTTGCTCTTAGATACTCTCCTGTTTGATTTCTTGATGCTCTCACACCAGGCAGGTAGTCTGAGCCAGCCTGCGGCTGGGGGGCCCCAGGGCTGCACAGGGCGAGGGCCCCCAGACTGCCAGGCCAGCATCGCGGGTGGGCTGGAGGGGCTCTCACCGTCCACGTGATCTCCATGTTGTTCTTCCTGCTCCCCTCTCCCTTCACGTCGGACGGGTTGGACTCGGGGGCTGGAACCCAAACGGAGACCAGTTCAAACCCGGGGTATGCATCACAGGGCACAGTGAACAGCCTCTCCTCCCCAGCCACTGGCCCCTCTGTGCTCATCTCTGCATGTCTCAACACTTTGTCCCCCCCGCAGCTGAGCTCACTCTGCCGCGCTGCCGCACGTATGATGTACCTTCCTAGCTGAGACCTAGACCCCCAAAAGATGGATAGTTTCTTCTGAGTTTTAATCCCTGACAAGATAGCATTTATTATAAGGCTTTCCACATTTTAGATGATCAATAGAGCCAATTCAATGTGGATTATCCCCTTTGTGGATTATCCACTAAGTGTGTTAAACACCAACTTGGGTTATCCTGGCATTCAACATTTTGGGGGAGCATCTTTCACCCTCAATGAGCCAGTATGATTTCAGAAATCTAAGCATTTCATTACCCAAGTATGTTAAGAAACCTGATACAACATGAGATTATATATTTCTACTGCCAATCTTCATAGCTATTCCCTTTAAAGCAGATCATTGAGAATTATTCATAATATTAGTAATAATAAACATGACAGTTAACATTTATTGTGTGATTACTACATGCATATCACATTAAGGACCTGAATTGTATTTTCAAACAATTGTATTTTCACAACAGCCCCATAAGGAGATGGTGTAATTATTCTCTGGTTCATAGATGAGGAAGCCTGGAGTAGCGTGCCTAAATTCACATGGCTGGGGACCCGGGGAACTTAGTCTGTACTCGGGTGCCAGGCGTCAGCACCTGCCGTTAGCCCTCAAGACTCACGTGCTCCGCTGGTTCGGTAGCGCTCAGACGGGAGGCTGGGGTGGCTGCTGCCCACCTCGTTGATGGCGATGACCCGGAACTGGTAATTGACGTAGGGTGACAGCCGGAGCACAGCTGAGTTGACACTGCCTGGGAACTTGGAATGGTCATGCCAGACCCCTGGCTGGAACTGGTCTTCTTCAAACTGAACAACGTAGTCTGAGGAGGCAAGGAAGGCGGGACTGTCTGGGGAGCTGAGTCAGTTGAGTCCTTTCCCAAGATGTGCCCTCAGGGTGCCCAGCAGTGTTGACAGCCTCCCGTGGGGAGACAGAGGCACATGAACTCCTCCCAAACACAGAACAGGAGACAGACCACGGCCTCCACTCTGTTGAAAGCCCAGGGCACACGCCAAGTGAGGAGGTGGCAGGGCCAGAAGTCAGGGCCGGGCCGGCCGCCGAGCTGCAACCCCCTCTTCTGGTCGGTGCCGGCCCGTGGCTGACCTGTGATGGGGCTGTTGTTGTCATCCCCTGGGATCCAGGTCAGCCTCACACTTCTCTCGGCCAGGTCAGTGAGCTCCAGGTCCCGGGGTCGGTCCGGTCGTCCTGGCGGCAGAGGGAGGGGCCTCTGGAGTCAGAGCTGGCCCGGTCACCATCCTACAGACAGGACCTGGGCAGGCTGAGCTCACCCCGCAGGGACCAACCCCAGCCTGTGCCAGAGGGTCAGCCTAGGGGCCACCCTGCCCTTGGGGTTCAAGGAAGGACAAAGAGGAAAGACCCCCGAATTCCACCAGCCCCCAAAGAATATCAAGGGGTGCAGGGTGCAGTGAGAATTGGGGCCAACCCACCCCAACCTGTGGGTGTTCTTGGAGTGGAAGCATTTGGGAAAGGGTCACAGCTTTAGGAAAGAAGTGTGGGACTTCTGTGTGTAATTATCTTCTACTGTGTGTGCTGAGGCTCTGAGGGGGCAGGAGCCCAGGAGGGTGTTTGGAGAGCTTGCAGGGCAGAGCAGTTAGGGGGCTGGGGGGAGCGGGACAAACACAGAGGACCAGGCCAGGGAGGAGACAGCAGCTCCGTCTAGAAGCTTCCATGATGGACAGCAGGACAGAGGCCCCCAGCAAGGGTGGGGCAGCACCTCTGGGGGGCCACAGTCTCACTGGATTTCTTAAGTGGGTGTGAGCGCCCTCCTGGCCGAGGGATAAAGCCATCTGGCCACTGACTGGTGAGGGCAGGCGTGTTTCTTTTCTCCCATCCTGGCTCCATGAACCAGCTGTTTCCATAGTCTGGCTGGTAACTGGAAGGATCTGGAACATGAGTCCCAGCAGCCACATTCACGTGTCACACACATGTGCACGTGGACTGTAAATGGGTGTGTAACAGCAGATCTGGAGAGGCTGCCAAAAAGATGGGCCTACGGATAACTGGAAGCAAGAGTTCCAAGACCACGCGGAGTGAGAGAACAGACCTCCCCAGGGGAGTGGTGGGCATGGCCAGAGGTGAGGGGTTGGGAGGGGAACACAACTGTCTGCCAAAGGGGCGGGGCCAGAAGGGGCTCAGGAGGAGCCGGGCCTCCTGAGAGGGTCAGACTTGGCAGGGGCGGGGCGAGCTGCCCCCTGTCCTGTGCAGAGCACCCCTCTCCTGCAGGGCCCTCCTCCTCCTACGCGCCACTCTCCCAGACACCTCGAGGGCTTGGTTCTAGTCCCGGGGTTAGTACGAATTACCTTTGGGAAGGGCAGCCAAACGGTTAGTCGGAGTAGCCTGATCAGCTGCAAAGGTAAGACGGGTTATCCAGGTTAGCAGGTTATTTGGGGATAAAGGTGCTCTAAGGGCGGGATCAGGAGGCCAGGCTGGAACAGCGGCCCCTGCTCGGCCTCAGCCCCCCGCCCCGTGGAGGGTGCCCCGGCCCTCACAAAGGCCTTCCCGTGCCCCTCCGCAGCCGAGGGCGGGCATGCGGTCTGCTTGCTGTCCTGGTGTGGGCACTGTGTCTGGGCCCACTGTTCCCCGGGACGGTGCAGGGATGCACCGAGACAGCAGAGGTGAAGAGAGGATATGCTCTCCTGGGCGGGAGACCACACCCTCGGGTTTGGGATGGCTTCGTATTTACAGTCTGGCTTGGGGGCGAGGGCCCACCAAGAGGCAGTCATCAGAGGTGCCCGGCACCCTGTGAAATCCCTCCAAGAAAGGCGGGCAGAGAATAAAGCAGCAGCAGGTGTTGGAAGGCCAAACACAGAGCTGGCTTGTTTCAAGGATGGGCAGTTTTAATTTACCTAGTGGTTCAGAGTCAGCTGTAAAGTTGGTAAAAACGACCACAAGAACCCCGTGCATCCCTCTCCCTCTGGCACCCTTCAGTTGAGGATTGAGGCGAGTTAGCCATTCCATTCAGGAGGTAAGGCATCTAGTACAGCCTGTTCTGAGAGGAGCAGCTTCCTAACCCTCAGACCCTCAGACCCTCAGACAAGAGGCTCCCCATGCCTGGCTGGCTGGCTGTCCGCGGGCACTGCCCTCAGAGCCACCCCCACCTCCCTGGACGCGGGGCGGGCGGCGGTGGTTACCTAGCACGGTCAGGTGGGCTTTGGCCAGGTCCTGGTCCAGCTCAGTGCTGGCGACGCACGTGTAGCTGCCCTGGTCCCGCTCGGCCACGCCGAAGATGGTCAGGGAGTCCTCCTCCTTCTTCATCCTGCAAAGGAACCGGGAGGGGTTGGAGGAAGGTGGAGGGCAGACGGTGAGGTGGGGAGGTGGGGGTGGCGGGCACTGCCTGTCCGCCTTCTCCCTGGGGCGGGGACAGTGAGTCAGAGCTCCTAGGGGACGGGGGCCCCATTGCAGTGCTGTGGGAGGGGCTGGCTCTTCCTGTCACCCTGAGCAGTCGTGGTGTTGGCGGAGAGGATAGGAACACGGGCGGTGCTAGAGCGGCCCCCTCCGTATTCACCATGCTCGAATCCCCGCGGGTCCGCTGCGCTCCCCTCCTGAATTAGGGCACAGCTGGGCCCACCCCTGAAGGCAGGTCTTCTCAAGCTTTCAGCTCTGTCTCAACCCAGAGTGATGCCTGCGCTCGGCCCAGTTCCCTGGGCTCCCCTGAGCCGTCTCCAGAGAGGGAGGAGGGCACCCAGGAGCTGGGTGCATTCCTGAGTGCCAGCAAACCTGTGCCTGCTGCAGGGTTACGCCCCTCCAGGAAACCAGATGATCAGCAGACCCAGCTAGTGCCCACGTGCACCCTGCCCCGAGGCCGAAGCTGGTACAGAAGAGAGCCCGAGGGGAGGCTCAGATCAACGTTCTCAGCCCCAGCTGCATATTCCCAACACCCGGGGACTTCAAACACCGTCTAGGCCTGGGCCCGCCCTCAACGCCAACCAGATCCAAATCTGGCTGAGGGAGAGGACAGGCGTGGGCCCAGGGTGCAGTAAGGGCAACCCAACTAACCACAGGGTCAGAGCCTGCTCAGGCAGCCCTGTCGGGGGACGCAGCACTGCTGGCTGGGCTGAAACGAGGCAGGGGGCGTGTGGCCTGGACGCCAAAGAGGAGCAAGGAGGGGCCGAAGGACAGAGAAGAGTGTGCAGATGGAGAGAGGAGAGAAAGGAGGGAAGGAGGGGAGAAGAGGCGGGGGAAGAGGAGAGAGGAGCAGGGCGCTGAGCGGAGAGAGGGCAGGCGCTGGAGGGGGTCTCTCCCCGGAGGTTCCCAGAACCTGCTTCAGCGGTTCTGCAGCGACACACCGACGCGGGAGCCCCGGGCGCGTCCACGCATCGCCAGGAGCAAGGGAGGAGGCAGGGCCCCAGAGAGCAGCAGCCGGGGAGGCAGGAGCGGAGACCTGTTGCTGATGTAGAGCGGCTCGTCGTCCTTCAGCCAGGAGACCGAGAGCTTCAGGGAGGGGTCGTGCTTCACACGGCACTCTAGCTGCACCGTGGTGCCCCTCTTGGCCACCTGGTCCTCGGGCATCCGGTAGATCCTCGTGGGGTCTGCAGAGAAGCGCCTGAGCTCAAGCTCCTCTCTGCCACCCCCCACCCCCGAGCGGCCACGGGGTGACATGTATGACCAGCTTACATGGACCATGGAGGGTGGCAGAAATAGGATTCAGTTAGGTGAGCTGGTCAGGGAGGCCTGGAATAGGAGATCCCTGATGGAAATTACGCCCAGGTCTTTTCTTGCTGGCTCAGCAACACAGGAAGTAGTTTCTGGGGCGGTGGTGGGGAGCTGGTGTGGGAAGCAGGCATCCCTGCCCAGGGCAGGTAATGACTCAGTGCGTGTAGCACCCAGGCCAGCCGGGGGCCCTGAGGGAGGTCCCACTAGGGATTAAGTCCCACTAGGGATTAAGGGTGGTGCGTTTTCAAAGGGACACACACGGGTAACTTTGAGGAGATGGCATCCTCAAAGTTAAAGTGCCCCACCACCCACCCACTGTGCCCTCTACCTAGTGACCCTCTCCTTTACCTTTGACCTCGAGGCGGACCTGGTTCTCCGCTTTGCCCAGGATGTTGGTGGCAACACAGGTGTAGATGCCCTGGTCCTCTTTTCGGATCATCTTGATTTCCAGACTGCCGTTCTCGTAGACGTGGTAGTTGCCACCATCCAGGTTGCTTCCTTGTCCATTCTTAAACCTCACAACAGAGCAGCAGGACACACAGCATACTGAGAAATGACCAGCCCGGGAGGGAGGGACCCCAAACCCATGGGTCTGCCCCCACCCGTGGCTGGCCTTGGCAAGTCTCTGGCCTCAGTTTCCTTCTTTGCACAATAAGAGGCCTGACCCAGATGCTCTGCCAGCTTCATCTCCGCTTCCACCCTTTGTGGCTCCCAGGACTTGCTGAACCCCTCTCATGGGCTGAATGCTATGACAGAGGTGAGACAGATGCCCTCATCGGGGAAGGCTGGTCTCCCGGAACTTACCATCGGAGCGTGGGGATGGGAGACCCAAAGAACGGGCAGTCCAGCCGGGTCCGGTTGTACAGGATCACCCTGATGAGCTGGTTCCGGGGTGACAGCATCCGAGGCGGCACGTCTGCAACCCCAGAGACCTAACCCTGATCTCGGGCGGGGGTCTGCCTTCCTCTGTGACCCCAGAGACCTAACCCTGACCTTGGATGGGGTCTGCCTTCCTCTCCCTCCTTGGGGACCAGTCTTATCTCTATGTGTCTTCTCCTCGGGGCAGCTTTCTAAATACCAGCATGACTTCCCCCATCAACCTCCCTCCCAGATCAGGTGAGGAAGGAGGAAGCTTATCCATCTGCACCTAGTCCACATCCAGTCCCAATTTTGCAGAGGATGCCTCCAGCCTTCCAGCAGCTTCAGTATCCGCCCCTCCACAGCCCCAAGGCTTCTCCTGGTTGCACCTGCCCACTGCGCTCTGCCTGCTCCAGGAGGGCCACAAACACACTCAGGATAGTTCCTACCCTGAGGCCATGGAGAACCCAGGGGAGACTCAACATGGACACACCAAGAAGGTGAGACTGTCCCCCCTCTTGTCAGGGGAGCAAGGGGACGGAGACTGGCGTCTCAGCTCTCCATTCGTCCTCTGAGTGGAATGAACTGCACACCCAGCTCTGTGGATTTGCAGTCCTCCATCACTCCTCCGCATTTCATCCTGGGTCTCCACACTTCCCCACCCTGCTGCCCTTCTCCCCCCAGCCTGACTGATCTCTCAGGCAGAGAGGGAGCCCACACTCAGAGCAGGGCCCGGGAGGCCCCTGAGGCAGGCGGGACGGGCACACTCACCCAGCACGCTGACGAAAGCGTTGGCCAGCAGGTAGCCGTGCTCGTTGGAGGTGTTGCACTGGTACACGGCCCGGCTGCTGATCTGCGTGTCACGGAAGATGATGGTGTCCCCGGCCACCTCACGGTTGGGGTTGGGCGGTGCCGCTACAGACAGGAAGGTGCTCCTCGTAAGACGGGGAGGGCGGGCAGAGGGCGTGTGGGACTCGGGCCAGGGCTCCCTGGTAGGACTGAGCCTAGCAAGAGTTTACTTCTCAATCCGTCCAATGGGAACAGGAATCCCGGTCAAAGCTATGTGGCAAGTAGTTTGAATTCTAACCACATTACCCACCGGCCCTATTCAATGGCTCAAACGCTTCAGTCCCCTTGTCTGGGGATAACATATCACCCTGCGGCATTTCTATGAGGATGACTGGAGAGTCTATGCCTGTTATTAGAAGAGGCCTGAGCACATATGGTTGGAGGGTTGACTATGGCTGCTGTTATCATTTTAACCCAATGTGCATATACTCAAAAGTGTTTTGAAAAGCATAAAGCAATATACAACTAGGTGGGACCTACCCGCTTCCCATCCTCTGAACAGAGCACTCTGCAGACGTCCACGAAGTTAAACCTGGAGGTGGACACCTGCTGAAAGTTGATGAGTCCCTGCATTTGCCAAAGTGACCTGACCTTCCCAAGACTGAGAAGACTTCCAAGACTGTGCGCACTGACAGGACATCCCCTGCCGCATTCTCCTGGCCCCACTGGCTGCGGATGAAGAGAGCAGAGCTGGGGAGTCGCTTCAGGTATGTCCAACTCTTTGCAACCCTATGGACTGTAGCCCGCCAGGCTCCTCTGTTCACAGGATTCTCCAGGCAAGAATACTGGAGTGGCCACACCCTCCGTCAGGGGATCTTCCCAACCCAGGGGTTGAACCCGCATCTCTTATGTCTCCTGAACTGGCAGGGGGGTTCTTTACCACCAGCGCTACCTGGGAAGCCCGAATCACTCTAAGAGTCGGGGCAAATCAGTAACCCCTCCAGGCCTTACTTCCTTCACCAGTTAAGTAGGGAAGCATTACTTCTATCTTCCCCTACACTTAGGAGGGGTAGGGTAAGAGAGCAAGAATGAGATAATGAGCAGTACAAGTTTCCAGAAATGTAAAGAATCCACACTTTTCTTATCTTTCACCAGCACGAGGTGCCTCTCCTCTGTAAGGTTTAGGACCTGGGCCAGATGACTTGGCTTGTGTGTTCTATGACCTCACTTAAGATCACTCAGACCTTCCACAGGAGTCGGCAGAGAGGGACCCAGGGCCTGGCCCCACGGGCGCCACCCCACAGACAGTAGGTCTGAGCCTGGAGATGCGGAATCAGCCAGTGAACAAAGCTGAGGTCAGCATCCATAGCCTCCTTCCGGCGTCTCAGCAAAAAGGCACAAGGGAAGCAACGCCAGCAACTTTACGTCTCCTCGCCTGGCAAGGCGACCAGCGCTTCTCCCAGTCACTCTTTTGAATGATGGGGACCTCCCCAGGGCCAGGGCTCAGCTGCAAATCCCGGGCTCTGCATTTCTTTAATGTTGCTGTGGAGTTTAGAACCTTTGTCTGCCTTATCCCCCAAGTGCCACCAGGACAGGGAGAAGGGCAGAGGACAGGCCAAATCAATAAGTGACTTGTATGCAGGGGGAGGCTATTTCCCAGGATAACTAGAGGCTCAGTACCAAACAGGGCATGTTGAGGCACTGTCAAGCAGCCCCCAGCTCCCCCAGTTCCGAGCCGTGTGACCTCGGGGCGGTCGCTGCAAAGGCGGCACTTCATTTCCTCATCTTCAACGTCTGAGGTTAACGAGGTAAGAAGGATGCTCCGCACCCGGCACACAATAAAGGTTTAGAAAGGTGCATTCATGCCTTCTCCTCTGCCTGTCTCCCTACCTCTCCACCTGCTTTTATCAGCTGTTGCTCACGAGTTAGGCTCTGAGTTCTTACCGTCTACTTTCTGTCCCATGTGGTTGATAATACAGTTTGTATTTGCTCTGACCCTTAGAGAAAGTAATGACAGGACATTTAAAATGTAAAGCTGGGCTTCCCTGGCAGTGGAGAGTGGTAAACAATCCACCTGCCAATGCAGAAGACACAGGTTCAATCCCTGGCCTGGGAAGATCCTACATGCCACAGAGCAACTAAGCCCGAGCGGCAAACCACTGAGCCTGTGCCCTGGGAGCCTGGGTGCTGCAACTACTGAGTCTGTGCCCAGAGCCCGAGCTCCAAAAGGAGAGAGGCCACTGCAGTGAGAGGCCCACGCACCACAGTTAGAGAGGAGTCCCCGCTCACCTCAGCCAGAGAGGACGCCACAGTCACCACAGCTAGAGAGGAGCCCACACTCACCACAGCCAGAGAGGAGCCCACAGTCACCACAGCCAGAGAGGTGTCCACAGTCACCACAGTGGAGAGGAGCCCACACTCACCACAGCTAGAGAGGTGTCCACAGTCACCACAGCTGGAGAGGAGCCCACAGTCATGACAGCTAGAGAGGGGCTCCCACTCACCACAGCGCGAGAGGAGCCCACAGTCACCACAGCCAGAGAGGTGTCCACAGTCACCACAGTGGAGAGGAGCCCACACTCACCACAGCTAGAGAGGTGTCCACAGTCACCACAGCTGGAGAGGAGCCCACAGTCATGACAGCTAGAGAGGGGCTCCCACTCACCACAGCGCGAGAGGAGCCCACAGTCACCACAGCCAGAGAGGTGTCCACAGTCACCACAGTGGAGAGGAGCCCACACTCACCACAGCTAGAGAGGTGTCCACAGTCACCACAGCTGGAGAGGAGCCCACAGTCATGACAGCTAGAGAGGGGCTCCCACTCACCACAGCGCGAGAGGAGCCCACAGTCACCACAGCTAGAGAGGAGCCCACAGTCACCATAGTCAGAGAGGAGCCCACAGTCACCACAGCTAGAGAGGAGCCCCCACTCACAACAGCTAGAGAGGAGTCCACAGGCACCACAGATAGAGAGGAGCCCACAGTCACCAGAGATAGAGAGGGGCCCACAGTCACCACAGCCAGAGAGGGGCCCACAGTCACCACAGCCAGAGAGGAGCCCACAGTCACCACAGCGCGAGAGGAGCCCACAGTCACCACAGCTAGAGAGGAGCCCACAGTCACCACAGTCAGAGAGGAGCCTCCACTCACCACAGCCAGAGAGGAGCCCACAGTCACCACAGCAGAGAGGAGCCCCACTCACCACAGCTAGACAGCGGCCCCCACTCACCGCAGCTAGAGAGGAGGCCACAGTCACCATAGCCAGCAAGGAGCCCCCAGTCAGCCAGAGAGGAACCTCACTCACCACAGCCAGAGAGGGGCCCCCAGTCACCACAGCCAGAAAAGAGTCCACAGGCACCACAGATAGAGAGGAGCCCACAGTCACCAGAGATAGAGAGGGGCCCACAGTCACAACAGTCAGAGAGGAGCCCACAGTCACCACAGCCAGAGAGGAGCCTCCACTCACCACAGCCAGAGAGGAGCCCCACTCACCACAGCTAGACAGCGGCCCCCACTCACCACAGCTAGAGAGGAGGCCACAGTCACCACAGCCAGCAAGGAGCCCCCAGTCAGCCAGAGAGGAACCTCACTCACCACAGCCAGAGAGGGGCCCCCAGTCACCACAGCCAGAAAAGAGTCCACAGTCACCACAGCTAGAGAAGAGCCCACAGTCACCACAGCCAGAGATGGGCCCACAGTCACCACAGCTAGAGAGGATACACAGTCACCACAGCCAGAGAGGAGCCCCACTCATCACAGCTAGACAGCGGCCCCCACTCACCACAGCTAGAGAGGAGCCCTCACTCACCACAGCTAGAGAGGGGCCCCCACTCAGCACAGCTAGAGAAGGGCCCCCACTCACCACAGCTGGAGAGGAGCCCACAGTCACTACAGCCAGATGGAGCCCACAGTCACCATAGCTAAAGAGGAGCCCACAGTCACCACAGCTAAATAGAGGAGCCCACAGTCACCACAGCTAAAGAGGAGCCCACAGTCACCACAGCCAGCGAGGAGCCCACAGTCACCACAGCTAGAGAGGAGCCTCCACTCACCACAGCCAGAGAGGAGTCCCCGCTCTCCACAGCTAGAGAGGGGCCCCCACTCACCACAGCTAGAGAGGGGCCCCCACTCACCACAGCTAGAGAGGGGCCCCCACTCACCACAGCTGGAGAGGGGCCCCCACTCACCACAGCTAGAGAGGAGCCCACAGTCAGTACAGCCAGATGGAGCCCACAGTCACCACAACTAGAGAGGAGCCCACAGTCAGCACACCTAGAGAGTAGCCCCCGCTCACCACAGCTAGAGAGTAGCCCCCGCTCACCACAGCTAGAGAGAGGCCCCTGCTCACCACAGCTAGAGAAGAGCCTGTGCAGCAATGAAGACGCAGTGCAGCCAAAAACAATAAATAAAGTTATTTTTAAAAAAGTAAATGCAACTACAGTGAATTCAGATGTGAAACTTTGACCAAGACCTCTGGCGGAAGGATCCTGGTGCCACACACCCCTGCATCTGGGTGGGACTAAGTCTTGTTGGACACCAGTGTGCACTCAGTAACTGCACTGCCCATCTCTGCTCTTATAGAGGCTTCCCCTCATTTCTGACCATTATCTTTCATGTTGTCGCACAACCCTGCCTCTTTTATACCCTCAGCAGAGGGAGGGGTTTGGTGGGGGGCAATGGCGATCAGCTACCAAGGTCTCCTCTACCTCCTGAACCCCATGTCCCAGAGCCTATAATCTCAGGGACACAGCTGAGGTCCCCAGCTCTTGGACTGAGCTCTGCAGTTATTAAGAGCAGAAAGCAGAAATTTATGAAAAAGTCCCAGGGAGCAGAAATCCCCTAAACGTGGGCACGGGCCTCCTGTTCTCTCGCACACAAAGGAGGCAGGCTTCCTCCCTCTTGAAGGGTCCAAAGGGATGGGCTGCTCCCTCACTTCTGAGGGCACAGAGCTGGTCCACAGGGGGGGGGAGCTGGATGCTCCCAGGAGGGAGAGCAGAGACAGGCAGGACAGTAGCAGTTACTCACATTGCAAAGGTTCCCCATTCACCATCCACTGGACCGTGGGCTTGGGGTTGCCATTGGCTCGACACACCAGTCTCCCATCCTCGCCAGGAGCCAGGATGAGGTTCTTGGGTTCATCCAGCCAGTAGGGAGCAGCTGGAAGACAAGGACAGGCATAAGCAAGGGTGTCAAATGACACAAGCAGGCAGAGGAAACCAAGTGGGCTCCCTCTCAGAAGGCAGGAGCCCCCGAGTGCCAGCCCCATGCCCCCACCACCTGCCCAGGGCTCGTCCTGATGGGATGACGGTCCAGACTTTTGGTCGACTTGGCACTACAGATGAGGACTGGTTTATTTCAAGTTCACTGAACAGGAGTTCTAAACTGGGGCCTCCTGAAGAGCTTTTAAAACACATGAATGCCAGAGCCCATCTTCAACCTACTAAGTTAGAATCTCCAGGGGAAGCCCAGGTGGCCAATGATTTGCGAGCTACCCAGGCACTCCTGATGTGCGCCCAAGGGCTCAAGCTGGGGAGGGCGGTAAAGTAGCAGGGGTTGGCCTCTCTGCATTTCCACTGCTCTTCCTGCAAGATCAGACCACTTAGGAAAGGCGTGCTGTTCATTCTTTTCCCGTTGAGCTTTGGTTAGCAGAAGCTCTTAGCTGGCCACTCCTTCCAACTGTTTGGAAATTTTGTGAATATGTGGATTTTTCTGAGAAGAGGGTCCTTCAGATCAGAGTTCAAAGATCTTGAAACCCCAATAAAAGTTAAGCACCCCTATTCTGAGTGTGGAGCTGAAACCAAGGTCACAGGTCAATGACCATGTGCTAAGAAAGTTCTTGCTCTGTGGTATTCAACCTCATCATGCTGATCATCCATTCAGCCCCACCATTCAGACTGAAAAGTGACTGGTGGACCCCCCAGCCCCATGGCTGGGACCCACAAAGACACGTGCTCCATTGCTGACAACAGCTCAGGTGTTTTTAGGGGAGGGAAGTGATTTATTAAAAAAATAATTCAGGCCATGATTCCTCCCCATTTTTAAAAAGAACCACGTTCAAGTACACAGACAGCATAGGGCTAAGATAACACACCATGAACGGGAATGCGAAATGAAAGACAGGTTCTGGGTCATCCAAACGGGCCACAGAAGAGACTGCACCTGCTGAGAGAGCCCCAGGAACTCAGGGGAGGAGGGCAACAGTGGGGGGGTCTCCACCCGTGACACTCCCCTTCCTCCCTGCCCTGACACATGCACACACACCCGGGGGGTGACGCCACTCCTGCAGGTCGCTGTTGCCACTCATCAGCGTGCTGGTGTTTCCCCACTCACACACCCACCCTGAGGGGGGGTGGCTGTGGAGTCAAGGACTGGTAGACCGTCATAATGAGAAATGCGCACAACGTACCCTTCACTCTCACCGAGATCGTATGCCGGATACTGCCCATCTTGTTGGAGGCCAGGCAGAAATACTCCCCAGAGTCTTCCTCGGACACATTGGTGATGCGCAGGGCCTTGTTGAAGTTCTCAAACTTGGCCTTGTCGGATGGCAGGTCCCCACCTTTCTTGTACCATGCAATGTCTGGTGTTGGGCTAAGAGAGACCAAGCAAGAAACAGGGGCTTACCACTAAATGTGGCTGTGCCACACCTGTGTGGAGCCCAGGATACCTGGGTGTCCTTACGGTGTACTTGGGCTCAGGAGGACGTGTGTCCTTCGAGAGCTGATCCCTCCTGTGCAGAGGGGATGCTCAGCCACAGGGCGCACAAAGGACTCAGCTAAGGGGGTCTCATACATACAGGAAGCCTAGCTACCTCCTCTCCTCATTATCTCAGAAAGAAAGGCGGCCAGAATGGGATGACTATGATTGGCAGCGTCCTCATTAGGAGCTGTCTGTTTCTCTCTCCCACCCCACCCCCTGCAAAATGTTGCAACAACAGAGCATGCACAAATCCCCAACCCATCCTCCTGGGGGGCGGGCAGAAGTGGGGGTGCAAACCGTACGTACACCCCAGAGGCGATGCACTCCAGCAGGAGGTCCATGCCACGCAGCACCATCTGACTGCTCGCAGTGCCCTGGGGATACATGAAGCTGGGTGTTCTCTCTGCAACTCCTCGGGCTGAAACAGGATGGAACAAGCTCTGTGAGCTTACTGCCCAGAGGGCTGTCCCAGCTGGGCCGAGCTGTTGGACTAGAGAGAAAGGTCATCGTGCCCTCCTGATGATGCCCTTAGCCGCAGAGGCACCAGCCCCAGACCCCCGCCCCCTGCTGCACTGCTGAAACCACCCCAGGGGCCGGGGCATCATTAAGAGAGGTGTGTTAGGAAGCGCGGGGCTCCTCGGCCCCGCCGGCACATGTGTGTGAGCAGCTCTAAGCTCTGAGAGGCTCTGCCAAGAGGAGCCCAGCATCCCCCCAGTTCAGTAAGCCTCTCCGGCCCCGGAAGGGGCAAGGGTTGCCTGGTCAGGGACAGTCCACTCCCTGTGCATCCTGTGCTGGGATCCAGAGGCCAGGGGTGGCCCCAGGGAGGCCATCTCAGCTTGGGGCCACAGGACAGACAACCTGCTCTTTGGGACCCCGGAGACAAGGAGCTGGGATAAAGCCACAAAGACTCAGATGAACAGTCAGAGATGCAACGAGCATTATTAATGGTTTAGCAAAGACAGGAGGAGAATTAATGAACAGGGATGACAGGAAATCACTGTGGGGCTAAAAACCATTCTGCTGCTTCACTAATGACTTTGGCACGGCTGGGAGGAGGGTGTTAATTGGATGTGAGAGACTGAGGGAGGGGTGAGAGGCAAGCGCAGCCAAGATGGAGGAGCCGCTCCACCATTCAACCAGGCTGGAGCAGCCCTGGGGCCTGCAATCAGTGACACACACACAGCTTTCCAAGGACAGGGGCTCACAGAGGCGACACGCTCAGGGTGGCTCTTTCCCTGTGGAAGGGGTCATGCACGTCTGGGGACACCCCAGCGCAGTGGACCCCACCTTACCAGAGCCTCACCTCTCCCTTAGAGCTCTGCACAGTTCTACGGAAATGAATGAGATGGGATGAGGAAGAACAAGGGTTCTGTAACCAGGAACCCCAAAGCAAGGGCAAATTGGAGGGGTCACCTTTGCTCAAAAGGTGTGCGACTGTCAACAAGAAGAGTTACAAATATAAATCCAAGCTGGGCCTACCCACGGATTTAATGGGTCTCTGACTCAGCTGGAGGGGTGGCGGGGCTGCCAGGGTCTGGGAGCCCTCAGACATGCCTGGAGTGAGAGCGGGCATGCTTCCAGGCGGAGCAGGTACTGTTACTGGGTGCCTGGAGTGAGAGCGGGCATGCTTCCAGGTGGGGGGGGGCGGGTACTGTTACTGGGTGCCTGGAGTGGGAGCGGGCATGCTTCCAGGTGGGGGGGGGTACTGTTACTGGGTGCCTGGATGGGAGGGCATGCTTCCAGGGTGGGTGGGTACTGTTACTGGGTGCCTGGAGTGAGAGCGGGCATGCTTCCAGGCGGGGTGGGTACTGTTACTGGGTACCTGGAGTGAGAGTGGGCATGCTTCCAGGTGGGGCGGGTACTGTTACTGGGTGCCTGGAGTGAGAGCGGGCATGCTTCCAGGCGGGGTGGGTACTGTTACTGGGTACCTGGAGTGAGAGTGGGCATGCTTCCAGGTGGGGCGGGTACTGTTACTGGGTGCCTGGAGTGAGAGCGGGCATGCTTCCAGGCGGGGTGGGTACTGTTACTGGGTACCTGGAGTGAGAGTGGGCATGCTTCCAGGTGGGGCGGGTACTGTTACTGGGTGCCTGGAGTGAGAGCGGGCATGCTTCCAGGGGGGCCTGGATTCAGTTACTGGGTGCTGGTGGAATGAGGACAGGGTGGCGGGAGCCCTGTCTCAGTGCCCCTGTTGGGCTCATGGGCTAGCTGGGGTCTGGCTGGCACAGCGGGGCTCCTGTCCTACGGGCCCCTAGCTTCTCTCCATCAGCCATCAGGGGAGGGTGTGTCATAGAACTGGCAGGTATTTTATCCTTTTATCAAGGGGAAGGAATGATGAAACATACGTGGAGGTAATTAGTCTGCTGGGACAATACATGGCATGTAGCAAGTGTTCGGTAAATGTTTGCGGAATGAATGAATTCAAGAGGAGAAAAGAAGAAAAAAGAAGGTAACAGTTTACCCCGTGTCATCTCTCTGTGTAGATGTTCTCATCTGTCCCACCAGCACACACACACATACAACAGCAGCTACTGAAGGGGTTAATCCATTATGTGGTTAATCGGTTACCATCTGTAACTGTAATCGCATCCAGCTCTCAGTACCAAAGAAGCCTGATGCCAAGCAGCAGCTTCCTCCCACCCATCAACCTGGAACGGCCCAAATGGTCAGACAACACAATGTCAGGGGCACCAGGAGGAGAAGGAGATTTGAAGGCAGGAGGCTCTGGTGCCAGTTTGGTGAATCTGTTGAGAGCCGGGAACCGTGGGGTTACATGGAAGTTCAGTCATCATATTCCTTCCATGTGGGACCCAAACCTGCGGAAACCAATTTGTGACCCTGTGGACATTTAATTCACACCTTAGCATGCAGCCCTGTAAGCACACATGACCAGCAAAGCATTCAGGATGGAAAAGGGGGAAGTGAGCACAGAGGTCCCCTGTGGCTTCCTGGACACACTGCAGCTGGGCCTATAAAAAGGCTACAGCATCCTTCATTTACAGGATGCGGGCTAGCAACCACAGAGTCGTCCCAAAGGAGGAGAAGCCACTGGGAACCAGGCCAAAGTTCAAAAATACAAGGAAGAGTATCTTAAAGGCAGAGGTCACAGTCAGGGCTGCCGCCTGGCCACTCACTGTGGGCCAAGCACCGGCTCGGCTCCATCTCTACCCCCATCGTCACGTTCGAAAACCACAGCAAACGTGGGGGCATGCCTCTCATTTTCCAACAGAGGCTCAGCAGAGTCAACAGACTTGCCAAAGTCACAGGCCAGTTATGTTTGGATTCTGGAGCACTGGTGCCAAAGCTTGACTTGCAGCATCTATTCTATACTGCCTCTCTCTTTAAAGATTGATACCCTACTTGTTCCTACTACTGACAGTCAGTTTTGGGAAGATCTTTCTTACTCAAACCAAAGAATACCAAAATTCAAGGGCAAAAGAGATAAAGGAGAAAGATATTTTTGTTTTAATGAGCTTCTCTGGTGAAACTATTCCATGATGTTTTCCTCAAATATTGTTCTTGCCATCTCAGCTGAGAAGTCCTTCTCTCCTCGATGGCTATTCAATAAAGATGGGGAGATCCTTCTCTCCCAAATTGGAAAAACAGAAGCTGGGCTGGATGTCAAGAGGCTCCAAATACATCTCAACTGGACTGTTAAGGCCATGGAAAGCTTAAAGAGGAGTCAGGGTGACACACGGGATCTTTAAGGGATGAAAAGGCTGGACTCAAAGGGGCGGTTGTGAAGAAATGTCCCCTTACGTGAAAGGGATTTGCAGGAAATTTTATGAAGGATAATCCAGCTGGTACCTTTGGGAGCCACTGTTCCCAAGGGAGGGTAGCTCACTCCTTTCCTGGGAGACACAGTCTCCGGAAGAGAGCTAGAGACAAAGGCGAACTCTATGAGCTGTGTGCGTTGGGAAATGACAGTGTTTCACAGGATTCTTCTCAGAGGGGGGCATCCAGCCTCTCCAGCGTGATGATGCTTTTCTCATTCTCCTTGATCATCAAGGCTGGAGTCAGACCTCATATCTGGACAAACTCAGAATCCAGCTGCTAACGCTCACATCGCTGAAGACTCACAGCATCCCACATGGGCTCATCTGACCTCGAGGTCATGGGCAGTCCATCTTCTGCTGCTCTTGCTGTGGTGCAAGAGTGCACTTGTGGGTTTCCAGGGAATCTGGTCAGCAGGGGCACCTCAGGAGACGCCTCTGCCTCAACCACCTTGGCTTCACAGAGACAAGGAAAACTGCCTCAGTAGTCTCCTGCAAGAGGACATGGCAAGACTAACGGAAACCTGAGTTGCTTGTCTCTGTCAAGGACTGCGTGTCAGCAGAAGAGAGTTCGATGAATCAGATGTGTCTGAAAACCTTTGCCACACTCAGCTTTTAGGGGTGGCTGGATCCTACCCTTGCTGCTTCCAGTTCTCGGAACTGAGAACTCGCGGCTGGATTCCTGGCATCTCACCACCTCTCTGGCTCTAGAAATGGCTGACCAAGCAATCCCAGAAGATGCGCAAAACTCTTTGCCTAGTAACATTTAATACCTTCCACTGCCAAGAAATCTCTTCCATAAATCTACCCCCAGCCCCTCACGCAGGAGCTGGGGCTCTGTTCTTACCCTGCTCTCAGCACAGCTGAGAACTGGAAAAGTTTTCGTTTTTCTAGTCTGCCCTACAATTTCTCCCTCCATAGTACTTTCTTCCTGTGATTGTGCCTGTCTCTCTCCCCTAAGCTTCTCTACAATTCCTCCACGTCCCTCTTAATTTCAGAAGCAAAGAACAACCGTCCCTGATCCAGTCAACACTAAACCATCCTCTTTAACACCAACAATGGTAACATTTATTAATCATGGATGTGTTTCACATCTCACTAGGGACATATGCACATTATCCTATTTAATCTTCACAACAATCTTTTGGAGCAGGTAACATACCCATTCTGCAGATAAGGAGATTAAAGTTCCAACAAACTAAATGACTTGCCCAAGGTCACTTGATGGCATGTCTTAGAGACTAAGATAATTCCAGGCAGACTGTCTCCTTGCCTGGATGAATTCTAAGTGGCAAGTTACTGTCTCAGACCAGCTTCCCCCTGCTACTTAGCATGTCAGGGGACACCTGGCATACATTCACAGGATACCAAACCACTCTAGAAAAAGTGTGATTACGGGCTGGCCCTGTTGTTACAAAAGGGGCATATTTCAAATCTAAGCTCAGAAGGGTACTGGGCATTACTCATCCCACTGTGCCTCTCTGTCCAGGAACTCAAGGAAGGACTGTATCTTCTCTCCTTCCTTTTCACCTTCTGTTTTCTTCTAGAAGCAACTGAGCTAGTTGTCCTTTGTTCAGCACATGCCTCACTTTGACTTTACACCCTTTCTAGCCCGGGTCATACTTGGTTAGCCCCATCTACCTTGGGTTGAGGAGATGAGGCTAATCTTCCTGTGAGCTCCCGAGAGCTTTGCTTAGTTTACCAGCCTTGGATGATTCTTATAACTCCTGCTTACTCATAATACTATCCACCATCGGTCACAAACTAGTTTATTAAATGGCTAGAATCACTCAAACATATCATTGATAGAACAACTTTATACGTCTGCCTCAATGGTTTATCTTCTATAAAAGCAAGGAGCTTGGACCAGATGGCCTCTATGAGACTTACTGGCTTCTATAGACTCCAACCTAATGACTACTTCCATAACAGATTACCCAAAATCTAACTTAGAAAAAGGCACATTTCACACCAGCACTCTGAGGCTCTTGACATAATGGTGGTTGGCCCCATTATTTTGAAAGCAGTGCCCAGAATCGAACAAAGGTCCCCTGCATTCTCGGGCAGTAAATCTCTTTGGTAGGATCTCAGCGTGGCTCTGGCGGCTCGATGCCAAGGAAAAGCTTTCGCCTGTCTCCCTGGCTCTCACTCCCCCTTCCCTTCCTCCACTCCAGACACCGATCATTGTTTATATTAGCACATCACAACACAGACACTTCCTATCTATTTGAGCCCACAGTGACCCCCCTGGGGACCTGCAGCCTTAGTTCTGAGTCATAACCGATGCTGGGAGCAGCTGTGTCTCCAGAGCCAGCAAATGACGATTCCTCTGCCTGCTCAAGGAAAACGAGACATCCTTGAGCCATGTTTGGGGGGTAGCTCAGGTGTGGAAACAGCCAATTACTCTACTAATCAGCTTGAGCAACCAGTCGTGTGATGAGTTAGAAATATGCCTCATGGAAATTGTTCCATGACTTGCAAATGTGTGGCGGAGGGGGTGGGGATTGGATCTGAGTGCACTGCCAGAGGAGGGAAGAGAATCAGGTGATAGACTGCAATGGATGGTCCAACTTCATTTATACTTACCTTGAAAGAAAACTCAGAGCAAGACTCTTCTTCCTATTTCCCAGGTGAATTTTAAAGAGATACAGGACCTGTGAAATGTATCCCCAGTGACTAAGGCTAGAGCACAATGCAGGCAATTCACATCCAGACTCTTAAACCTGGCTAAACAAACACTACAAAGTTTTCTGTGCTCTTTAAGCCACTGATAGAAATGAGACTTCCTGTCTCCTCCTGACTGTGGGAACTCCCTTATTTTCAGATGTTCTCTGTCTACCCACCACTGCTTCCTAAGTTTCTACTGAACCTCTGAGAAGCTGTTTTGAAGTCCTACCCTGGTTTGACCAGGTAGGTCAAACTTGCCCAGAATTCACAACTGGAGGCTGGCATCTCTGAGGAGACCACACCATCACATAAGCACCTCCACCTTCTGCACTGGCCACCTTCCTCCCAGTTCTGCAGGAGTCTCCTTGGTACCCTGACCTGGCCAACTCTAAGACTTGGCACCCGGCACGAGTTAATGACACGGTATCAGTCGAGTTAGGCAAACTGGGGTTAGGACAGGCAAGGTTACTCCCAAGGTTACCACGGCGACTCACCACTGTACATGTCAGGGTGGTTTCTTAAGGACGAGTCATTATAGGGGTGGTCTGCAATAAACAAAAGAGGGTGAGCAAACAGGGACCACGGAGAGGTCAAGGAGGAATAAACGGGAGAGAACAACAGAAATGCAAAGCCACAAAACAACCAGGGAGCACCAGTGGTCTTTTGCAAAGGAAACACACAGCATATTTGGAAAGGAAATACGCTTGGTGAAGAACAAGCAACACAAAACAGCTCCCAAAAGGGAAGAAAAGGTTAAATCCTGCAAAAGAAGGCAATAATAAGTCTCTTTTTTAATAAAGAAATTAGGCATGACCTCTAATTGCTTGGTCATACTATAATTTCAAACAAATGAGATATGAATTAGTGGTATCCTGTAGCAATTTGAACAACTCTTTTCCGCCAAAATCCTCTGTTCCCAGGACTCTGGATCAGGCCAGCTCCTGGGGTCGCTAAAGAGAAAGGAGTGTTAGTTAGCCCTGCGGCAAGAGCCAAGCCCCACCCAGGCAGAAGCCAACTCGCAAGGGGTGAGGGGTAAACGAGGGGAGAAGATAGAGACAGGTCACCAACAGAAGGGGACAGAGGACCCTCGGCAGCGCCCAGCAGTCGTGCACTGACCAGCATCAAGGACTCCCCAGCCTGCCCAGACGGGCACTATCCCGGTCTCCACACTGAGTCTGTTGGCAGAAACGCCTCCTTCTGAGGAGGCGAGCAGTGGTTCAGGGAGAGGGGGACAGCTAGGCTGAGCTTCGGATTTCAGGCTCAGAAAGGGAGCCTGGGACAGGAGAGTGTGCATGAGCTGTGAGTTCTACACTTAGAACAGGGAAAGGCCTGCTAACAAGATAGAGGTCCAAAGCTCTCTGGACTAACTTAGGATGAAACCACTCCTTATTGGAACAAGACCAGTGGGCTCTGATGTTAGGTAATGAAAACCTTTGGGCATTTAATCCTCAATGAAAAAGACATTTTGGAATGGGGCATATAATCATGCCAACATCCTTAAGGAGCTTTTCATTCTCCTACCAGTGTCCCCTTCCAGCTACTGGTTCAAGTTTTGACAGCACCAACAGAGGGTAGGGATGGGAGAGCCGACTGGAAGCCAAGCAGATGCCCCGAGAAGCCTGGACCCAGCCTAGCAGCCTGAGGGAGGAGAGGCTGCCAGAGCATTTCCATCTTGGAAGACAGATCAAATCCTGTTATAACTCATGGTGGGGAGGCAACAGGAGCACCAGCATTGCTCTGCATCCCAGAGTTGCTTAATATCCACTAGAAGGAGTTTCATTATTCAGAACCATCCTTTCAAAAGGGGTGTGTTGGTTGTAAAAGACTTTGCCTGTGTGTGGAAAGGTGGCTTGGGTTTATCTGGAGGTAAAGGTGGAGATTGACCCTCACTGGCATGAAGAGACAGGGCAGCATGGGGCGGGAGGAGCAGTGGCTGGGCCTTGGAGGACGGGGAGCCCCACGCTCCGGTGCCACCAGCTGTGGCGGAATGGCCCAGGCTCAGAACTGACCTCACGCTTTGTGGACTCTGGAGCACATCTGAGAAATTCAGGGAGACTTCCTGACGCCTCTAAGAAGGTCACTTAGACAACAGACATCAGAGGAAGCAGGGTTAGTTCTCTGGCCTGACTCAAGGACAGCCCTGCTCCTTCACCACAGCTGACTCCTGTCCTCGGGAGGCACCCGGTACCAAAGTGGGACATGCATCTCTTTGTTACTCCCACTTCACTGTCTTTGACTACCTCCCAAAACAATATTTTAAAAATAATTTTATATTGCCCAGTGTTCTGTATCAGATCCTTTCTCTCCATCCTTTAATGCAGGTAATAAAAAATTGGCTGTGATGAGATTTATTTCTTCCTCAGTGGGCAGACTGTGAAAGAAACCCCTGGTGAGAACAGTCTTTGAAGCTGTCCCAACTTGTCTGATTTGTCTCCCACTCCCAGACCTGGTTCTGAAGGTACAAGAAAACGCTTGTGTCCTTTCCAGGCAGGAAAGCAGAGAGAGCACAGCTGAGCTATTTTAAGCAACCGAGCCCAGTTCTGAGCTGGCACGGATGCCCAGAACTTGGTCCCAGCCAAAGCTGCCCCTGGGAGAACTCCAGGAAGCCAACAGGGTTCTGTTCCCAACGCCCAGTGCATTTCTCAGCAATCGGAGGAGAGAGTTTCGGTGGAGAAGGGGACCCAGAAACGAAGCAGAAACAAATATCCCTTACCTAACTCTGGTAGAGAAAAGGATGTTTCTGGAAAGTCCAACTTCTAAAGGTTGTTGAAATCTTCAACTGCTTATTTCTACAAAGGAAGGCTCTTCACCACCTCCGTCTCCCTGCCTCTACCCCACGTACCAGTGAGAGCCTCTGCCCAGGACTGCAGCAGCCTGACCCTGCAGTCCCCGCAGAGCAGGCAGACTCCGAGCCTGGGTCGGAGAGAGGGACCCCGGTGAGGCACTGGAGGTGCTGCCTCGATCCTGCCCCCCTGCTGCCCGAGGCTGCCAGCCCTGTCCTGGCTCCAGAGGCCCCTGGGCAGACCAGACTGTCCTCCTCAGCTCAGCCAGCTGGCAGGCAGTCCCTTCTGCACTGAGGCGACACCTCAGAAAACCCAACTTTCTTCTCAGGGGTCCTCTCTGGGCCTGGATCCAGAATAAGAAACACCAGGGGAAAAAAAAAAAAACACCAGGGAAGAGGCAGCAAGTGGACTGAAGCTGGGCAACCCTGTGAGGAACAAGCGAGGCTTGTCCCTGGGTGCTGGCCATCCTGTTGGCTATCAGAGCCCAGGCAGCTCTGAGCAGGGCGTGGGGAGTCACAGAGGTCGGAGGGGAAGATTAGGGGAGGAGGAAAGGGGCTGCAGAGAGAGACGAGCAGGGAAAAGAGGAAAGGGGAGGCGAAACAGACAAGAAGGAAAAAAAAAAAAGGGAGGACCGTGAAGAGAAGGGAAGAAAGAAAGATCCACAACAGGGGAAGGCACACAGGAGGGAAGCTGCTTCGGGGGCCCATCTCCACCCGTGGGACGGCTGGGGGCGGGGGCCAGTGAAGCGAGAAGGGCCCACGTGTCCTAAGAGAGGGGTGAGCCCTCCGGCCTTTCCTCTGCCTCCCACTCCCACCCCGGAGGCAGCATCAGTCACCCACGGGTCCACTCTGGGAAGCCGGGGCTCAGCCCCTTTCCTTTAACCTGTGGAAACAGCCAGCCCCACATGGGGCCCTCT
Source organism: Cervus canadensis (assembly GCF_019320065.1). Classification (NCBI taxonomy): domain Eukaryota; kingdom Metazoa; phylum Chordata; class Mammalia; order Artiodactyla; family Cervidae; genus Cervus; species Cervus canadensis. The sequence goes on from NC_057398.1 coordinate 74,028,569, forward strand.
GCCTGACCACCTCCACAATGGCCTCTGTCCACGGTACTGAAAGCAACATTTGCAACTGCCTGAGACAAATGAACATTTTGGGGGGCTTTTATACCGAAGGTCAGTGACAAAACCATAGTATAAACCAACACAGCCACTTTCAATGTCCTGAGCAGGCTGAGGACTTTGTAGCCAAAGCTCCAGGCTGGCTGGTCCCTGGCAAAAAGTGACTCTTTAGACTGAGAGCTTCTCTCTCTCCTGGTGAAGGGTCATCAATGCTAAAGTGGGTCAGGAAATGCTGATTCATTCTGGTACCAGCCAAACAATCAGGGAACAAAAATGAAAACAAATAAAACTAAAAGATAAACCTGCAACATGCAAACACAGTGATTCCATATGGTCCAGCATATACTTATTAATATTACAGAATCAAACACAATTTATTTTGTTGGATCACTAATTTAGATATTCCATGCTATTGCTTTATTTTAGAAATAAAGATAACCAAACAATGACGAGAAATAGTCAAGCTGACTGCATGAGAGAGATGCTGAATGACCACTTACAGCAGTGCTTCTCAAATTCTGGTGTGTTCCCAGGACACCTGGAGAGCTAATGCAGACCAGAGAGGCCCAGGACTGTCGGGCAGGCGAGGGACTGGGTGTAGGTGAGGGTGCCAAGCTTGCCAGGTGATTCTGACTCCACCAGAGTTTGAGAAGCACTAATTTGGAGCAGGACCAAATTTAACTCTAGGCTCCAGAACTGAGAGATATGGCTAAAGAGCAGCTAGAGTCACTCAGGCACAGTGAGCAGGAAAGATTTCTAGGTCAGCTGTGGGGACACGGTGCTTCCCAGATCCAGGCGCCCAGGGCTGTCTGGGCTCAGTGGGCTGCTGTCCTCAGCCCCTGGCCCCCAGCCCCGGGCAGGGGCCCACACACTTACTGGTCAGGACTTTGAGGTTGAATGGGTTCTTCTGCTGGATGGTGTGGGTGAAGTGGAAGCGGGCATTGCAGCTGTAGTCTGTCTGCATGTCCTGCAGCATCACATTAGAGAAATACAGGTCTCCATTATGGCCCTGGGAGACACGTTTGTCTTGGGTGATGGGCTCCATGGCTATAAGGAAGCAGGGGTACAGGGGGTAGTTAGCAGTAATGATAACAGTAATAAAAATCATCATAGTTCTGGTGATTCAACACCTACCAAGGGCCAGGTCGGGGCCAGGAGCTCCACAGTATTTGATTTAATACTGTCAACCCTGAGGCAGGAATTATTCCCATTTTAGAGATAAGAAAGCAGAGGATTTAACAAGAGTTGGGTTGCAAAAGCAGTGAAGGGGAGTGGGATTTCAATTCAGACCTGTCTGCCAACCATGTTCACGCTCTGTGACCACACCTTTCATTTCCTATTCATGCCACAGAAGAGCTAACTGGCTCCCAGGCCAGAGGGAGGAAACACAATCCTTCAGATGTTCCCCAAACAGGGAGGCATGTTCACCTGTTTTATGTTTTAAACCTCCACTCATCCCCAAGAAGGAAAAAAGCACCACCGACTGTAAGATATACACCAATCAATGATGCATATCATCAATTTTAGGACACTTTACAATTTTAGAGATGTTAAAATATGAAAATGTGTGCTTTTTTTTTTAAGGATTAATAACATCATAGGAGTGGCTAAGAATGCTGACCACATTGTCTACATTTTTTTTCAAGCACTGTATCTATAAACACAAATGACCAGGTTTCTAGGTGTAAGGTTTGTAAAAACATAAGGCTGACAACTTACTCACAGGTATCTCCTTCTTATCCCTGACGACTGCTTCTCAAGTCACCATTTCTTTTTCTTTCCCTTGAAAAGTAGTTCTATTTAATCAACTAATTTTACCATGTGACAGAAGGGGATAAGCTGAGAGAAGGAGTACCCAATCCATCCTGGGATTTGAGCTGAGGCTTGAAGGTTGCATGACATTTACCGGGCAGAAGAGGAAGGAGCTAAGAGGCTTCTAAGCAGCAGGAACAGTGTGTGCTAAAGGTAAGCACCCACAGCTTGAACCGGGGAGTGGGGATGGGGAGGGCATACGAATGAAAGGATCATTTTTAGAAAAGACCAGGGAGGCCAGGTACGGATGATTATTGTAACCCAAGGAAAAGCTGATGATGGCTCATGCTAGGGAGGTGGCGGAGAGAAAGGAAGAGCAGGGTCATGAGATATGCTCAGGAAGTGGGAGGAACACAACCTGGTGCAGTGTGGGGTTGAGAGGGGCTCACAAACCAACCCTCCGGCCTGTGGCCAGCTGCCTTCCCCACACATCTGCACTGTGATGAGGCAAGGGTGGGGACGACTGAGCACAAAGTCATCCATTCAGGGCGGGAGGGAGGAAGGAAGCCAGGGAGATGCTCAGAGAGAGCAGTCTTCTATCCATCTTCATAATCCCCCGCCCTTTATTCTGATTGAGAACACAGGAAGAAACAGCGGGCAGTTCAGAGAGCCTCTGTCCAAAACAGTCAGGACAAACTCTGAATGAGGTACTCTGTCCTCCCTGCTCCAAACACCCTGTCTCCCCATCACTCCTTTATCTAAAGTTTCATTCCCAAATCCCTCTTCTGTCCTACGAGAAGACTGAATCAGAGCAGATCCAGGTGAACCAAAGATTGAAAGAGGCTTGGTTTCAACCTGCCTTCAACTGGCCAACTGAAAACCAGTTTGTCCTCTGACCCATTTCTTTTTCTCTTGCTCTTATTCATCATCACAAATATTACTGAACACTTACGGTATGTCTGGTCCTATTATAAGCACTTTGGATATATTGTCATTGAATCCTCACAATAATTCTATTAGATAAATACACTTATCAGCCCTAGTGTTTTAAAAGAGGAAACTGCGGCCCAGAGATGTTAAACAAGTTGCTTGAGATCACACAGCTAAGAGTAGCCAGGCTCAATGGTGAGCCCCAGCAACCTTTCTCTGCAAATCCTGTGTTCTCAGTCACATGGCCACTTTATATCTGTTCTCACAAGTCAAGGTTGTCTAGCCTTGGGAAGACCCCTTCCCATTTAACACTCCCTAAGATTAAAATAGAAATAAAACACCAGGCCCCGGAGACTTACAGCTGCTCATCCAGAAGATGACTGGGGATGGAAGCCCAGGTGGGGGGTTGCACTGGAGTGTCAAGGGGGCACCTTCTTGAACCACGACGGGGTCTAGGTTTTCCTTGGGCCACAGCGGGGATTCTGGGGAGAAACAAAGGAGCATTCTATGAGGGTGATGGCTGGGCTGGGGCACGGAGCAGGGTTAGAAGGTGGCAGCAAGGAGGGCAAAGAGAAGAGGAAATGGGAGAACAAAGAAGGCCCGAGAGAGGGACAGGGTCTGTGTGTCCAAGTGAGGGGTGGCCTGGAGAGGCAGGAGAGGCCTTTCCTCAGACTGAATGAACACACATCTTTCAAGGCTCTTCTTCCCTGACTGGTGCCAGGAGGGGTCAGTGAGGTTGTTCCACAATGGTTTGGAAACTTCCTTTCCAAGGAACCTTTTTGAGTTGGGGGAGGTGCACCCCTGCCCAGAGGCCAGGCACGCAGATCCCCCAGGTAGCTGCAGGCCAAGGGTGGGCGGCCCTTCTGGAATGACCCTCCACACCCTGCCCTCCACCGACGCAGCAGCGGGGCATCCTGGGCCTGGCCCACGCACTCACTGGACACCTGCAGGCGAATCCGATTGGACAGGGCCGTGCCGAATTTGTTGCGGGCAAAGCACTGGTATTCCCCCTCATACTCCTCGGGCCGCCCGCCACTGCGGAAGTCGATCACCAGGGTCCCAGACCGCCTCCTCATCGACACCCGGGGGTCCTTGGCGATGTTGAAGAACTTGCTGTTGCGCGTCCAGTGGAAGCTGCGGACGATGCGGGGTTGGGGGGAGTATAGGGTCAGGGACAACCAAGAGTAGGAGGGAGGGCTCTGGGCTCCCAGCTCTAGGCCAGAATCTCAGGGCCCTAGACTGGGACTCGGGCCGTAACCATTCCTCCAGACCAGTGGGTCCCAGCCTGGCTGCGCAGCAGGACCTTCTCAGACACCTGATAAAATGCTGGGTCCTGGGTCCCACCCAGGTGAGTCTCTGAGGGGGTCCCTGAAAGTAGCTGTGCCACCCAACCGAGGCTGGGAGTCATGACTGCCAGTGAGAGATACCAAGCGGCTGTGGGGGACTGTGCTCTTCGGAAGAGTAGGCAGCAATTCTGGTTTTTTAAAATCCAGAGTCAGCGGCTATTCCCACCGCTAAGCATTCTCAACCTCCAACTAGGAACCCCAAACCAAATTCCTATTCCACCGGCCCCAACACATCAGGGAGCCGGCCCTGCTCCGCCTGTGTCATTATTTGATAACCCACTCTAAATCAGAGTGAAACGGCCCCGGGTTATTTGTGTGCTGCTCAGCGGATGTAGATTGTAAATGGCGGCTGTGCGGTCGCTCAGCGGATGTAGATTATAAAATGGCGGCTGTACATTACAACCCCAGAGGAGCAGTTTTAAAGTACAAAGTAGCCTTAATAAAACTGAGCCCTAGCATGAAGAGACTAGAACATCCTCTGTTTCTCTGGGGGGGCGGACATATGTCTGCCCAGGACACAGCCTAAAAGAAGCAGGGACAACAGCAGCTTCTTGGAATCCCAGTCACTGCCCTGCAAAGGGCTGTGGGAGAAAGACCAACTCTGAGAAGCGAGGTCAAGATACCCTGCCGGAGACTCCTGCTTCTTCATGGGCAAGAGACGCCCTGCTTGCTTCTGGGATCGCAGCTTTAGGCCAGCCCACGGGCACACCCACGGAGGGAGGCAGAAGCAGGGTGCCAACCCCTTGAGGCCCTGCCCACCTCACGTCTCCTGCTGACAGACACACACTACATGAGGGCCTGTCAGGTCTGGGTACAAGTCCGCCATGAGGATGCTGGAAGCTCCAGCCTGTGGCCGCTGCTTTGAAGAGGGTGGGCGTTCCCATCCCCAGTGCTTATCACTTGGTAGAAGTTATCCCTGGTCTGGGGTGTCAGAGGCCTGGGGTTAAGTACTTGACATCTCTGTGCCTCCATTTCACTTCCTCTCCACAAGGACACGGGTCCTTCCCTGAAGGGCAGTGAGGTGGGCGAACAGTGTGAGGAACAACATTTAACAGAGCCTGCCATAGGAGGCTTGCAATTCATGTCTGCTGATATCTCATATGATCTTGTGTGTGTTAGTTCAGTCGTGCTGACTCTTTGCGACCCCATGGATTGTAGCTCAGCAGGCTCCTCTGTCCATGAAATTCTCCAGGCAAGAATACTGGAGTGGGCTGCCATTTCCTTCTCCAGGGGATTTTCCTGACCCAGGGATCGAACCTGGGTCTCCTGCATTGCAGGTAGATGTTTTACCATCTGAGCTACCAGGGAAAGTGAAAGTGAAGTCGCTCAGTCGTGTCAGACTCTTTGCGACCCCATGGACTGTAGTCTACCAGGCTTCTCTGTCCATGGGATTTTCCAGGCAAGAATACTGGAGTGGGTTGCCATTTCCAGGGAAGCCCATCATTAAATCTTGATATGCACATACATAAGCAGAGACGAACTCAGGATGGAAGATTCAAGTTAGCGCAAAGAGGAACTTCCTGTAAGCTAAGCATCAGGTGGATGCTGGAAACATAAAGCAGTGGGAAGAATGTTATATTCAAAGTCAGAAAACTTCGTATCTAGTCCTGGCTTTTTGGTATGAACTGAAGCCAGTTAAGTTTTCTGGCCCCCAGATTCCTCATCAACTACATTTCCTAGTTATCCAAACTGTACCTTGTGTCTAGTAGGTGCCTAGTGGACACTTTATGAATGGATTTCTCAGCTGCTTCAAACTATCATCAGGCTCAGGGGGAAGGGGGCAGTTTCAATGCCCTTTTTGCAGGTCCTGTTCCCTCCACCCAGCTTGGATTTACCTGCTGTGCACTCACCTGGGGGCAGGGTTCCCCTTGGCTTCACACTCAATCAAGATGTTGTCACGGGGATCCACAATGTGGTCCTTCACTGACTGCTTGGTGATGGTCGGGGGCTGGGACACTGCAAGAGCACACACAGTGAGCAGTCAGGGCTGTGGGGACCTGCCCTTGGGGAACGGCTGAAATTAAGAGCCTCAGGAGTCACCCAGACAACCAGGCCAGCAGCGGTGAGCAGTGCCCCGTTCTAGAGACCCAACTGCTTAAACAGGGCTGCAAGAAAGGGCATGGTGTGTCAAGGACTAAGTATAAGAAGAACCCCTTTACGTTCTCATCTTTATGAGAAACTGAAGGCCAGGCTTTTGGTTTACTCATTCTTATCTTCTAATGCTTAGTACAATGTCTAGTGTACAACAGTTCTTGATGAATGTTCATTGAATGAATAAAGGAACCCAAAGCAGCTCGATTTCCAGAACCTAGTTGCCATGATGGTTCTGAGCCCTGTAGGATCAATAGTTGGCCAAACTGTGGTGAGGCTGAAAGCCACTTTAGTCCCCGGAGGCCTTCCCAGGGGCTTGTCTGCAGCCAAAGAGCCAGCTCCAGCCCCAAGCTCTGAAGTCCTCCACGACACTGCCATGCCAGCCACTGGAGGAAAGGGGGGCAGCGGTCCTTCCAGAAGCTGCTAGTACCACCTCTTGGCCTTCTCCCATCCCTTCTTACTGCCCGCCACCTCCCAGAGGCACAAGCACAGACAGGCACCCCGGGGACTTACGCTCATTCTGAATGCTTGCTGTTAGTTCCCGATGGGTTAGCATTGTGAGGGGAGAAAAGAAGACAACAGTTATCAGTTATCGGCCATGACTGTCACCCAGGTGGCCTCAGGCCCCGGCCTGCAGGGGGAGGGGGAAGAGGGTTGGGGAGGCCAGTGTCGGCTCTCCTCCAGCTTCAGAGCTCTGTGGGAGAGCCAAGCCGGGGTGGGGACAGACCCAGCGACGCTTCATGGAGAAGGCGACGCCTCCCCCAGGGGACCAGACTGCACAGCTGAGCAAATGACCAGCTGCTGACCAAATGATTTCCAGGGAAATCTGCACGTCAGAACTGGCAATGCTGCTCAAAAGAGGCTGGGGTCTGAGGATGCCACTCGTCATCGCCTGATGCCTGAGAGGAAAGCAAGCTCCTTAGCCAAGGGTGCGAGGGTGGGGCTGGAGGCCCGTGGAAGGGGTGGAGCTGAACCACTGCTGCGGGGTGAAGCCCAAGGGCCAGTCAGGTCCACAGCCTCATTGCTCCCTCTTCACCTTCTTCTTCACACCTGAAAGCATCTTCCCACTGTCTCCTCCTCTGCCATCCTTTGGAAAACTCGCGGGAAGGATGAATTATTGTCATCTGCTCATGGCAGAAGTACTCTGTTCTATGGAAATCCTGCTTCTGAACAACTGTGGAGATGAAGCAGAACCCACCACTCCTTTCTGTGCTTTTTACAAGGAGGGTAAAGGTGGCATGGATGTGCCTCTGTTCATGCACAGGAGTGTTGGGGTGTGGGCCTTTCACACTTTAATCAGCATGAGAATCCCCTGTGGGGGTTGTCAGGTAAAAACTTGGGCTCTGACTAAGTAGGTCTGGGTGGGTCTGAGCGTCTGCGTTTCTGACAAGCAGCCAGGTGACTCTCGTGCCTGTGGTTTGCAGGCCACACGGTGAACAGCAAGGTTTTAGAGGGTTTACTCTTTGTGCGGAGAAGGGTTTGGTGAAAATTTCTCTGCAGAGAAGAGAACACATGTCGCTGTAACTTTCTAAGATGTCTTTTCCTCACAGTTACATCACTATATATATTACATGATTACATTACTGTAGGCCACTCTTATTTCAGGCTGGTGGAGAGGTCAGCCACTGCTGGTGTGGTGAGCTGATCTTTTCCAAGTGAGCGCTCCCTGGGGGAAGGCTGAGCCACGATGACCTCAAAACTTTCTGACTTGATCAGTGAGATGTGCAAGAGGAGATTAGAAGCTCTGAGGGGGGCAGCCTGGAGAGGGCAGAGTTAAGACAGGACCAAAGACACAGGAGGAGCCACAGGGGAGGGAAGACCGAGAGGGGAGGTGGGGGGAGCAGGGACGAGGGCCTGCTACACACTGCCAAGAAGTGAAAATCTGGACAACAAAGCTCATGAAAAGGTCCAAAGGCATTCTTTCAGTGGGCTGGCGGTGTGTGGCCTGTCCACGGATTAAAAAGAAATTTTATCTGCTTTAACATGTGCCTGGGGCGACCTTGGCAAGAAACAGAAAAGGAAAGACAAGCCGAGGGGAACAGCAGAAATCTTGGTTTCTGAACACAGGCTCTAGAGAGCTCACCACTGCGGCATGTTCAACCATCTATGACTCTCCTGCTAGGACCCAAGAAAAGTAACTCTGCAAAGCCGGGGGCACTGGGCAGGGAGGGAGGGGGAAGGGCCATGGTCAGGAGCAGCAGGGCTGACCCCTGACCCACCCCCCCCTGGCTACCAGCCCGGGCCCCTGGTTACTCCATCTCAGGACACATCTGACGTCTTTTGGGTTCTCAAATCCAGTTGAGGGTGCTGCCTCACCCCGGATGGGAAGCCTAACACAGGGTCTGCTTTGCCCATGTGGGTTTCAAGTCTCTTTTACACATAGGCCAGTTCAATGGAGACAGCCTGAGATGTTGCTGAGGGAGTGTCCGGTTCTTGAAAGGGAAGTCGACTCAGTTAAGGTCCCACAGGAAGTCTGGGGCAATGTATTACAGCAAGGAGAATCAACTCTCCCACTGCTGGTCAGGAGCTCGTTTCTCATATCCATTCTCGGCTGGAGAGGTGAGCCAGCCAGCGGGGGCCCTGGCACTCTGCTCCCCTTGACATTCTGGACAGAGCGTGGGGGAGTGGAGGCTCTCTGCATCCTGCCCCCAGCCTCACGCTGACATCTGGCCAGGGGCCTCTTAAGAAGCTACTTGCCTAAAGAGGTAATGGCACCTGCAGCCGCCACGTGCGGCCAAGGGATTTATCACAGGGACACGGTCAGCCAGAGGACATGCCGCCATAGCGGGAAGACAGCAAGGACAGCCTGCCCAGGGACAGGGTGCCCGTCACCACCTAGGCCTGTGCACACCCCGCCCCTCTCTCCTATGGGACCTGCTGGGTGGCGATGCTCTTTCACTTCCAAGCGGGAGGAAAAGTCCTCCCATGGGCTCTGCAGGGAGCGAGACAGACGCCCGCTCAGTCTGCAGGGTTTCTGTATTCATGAACCCCTTTCCTTTCCGTGGCTCTGACAGTCCCTGGCACCCCCGCCCCATGGAGGATGGAGTCAGTGTGCATGCGCACTGTCGAGGCCACCACAGCCTCACGCCCTGGCACGACAGTGAGGAGGGAGCGTCGCTCCTACCCCGCTGCCCTCCTCCATGGGTCCCTAGGGGAAAAATGCCAAGTTCCTTGATGCAGGGAGGGAGATGGAGGGGCAAGCTGCCAGCAGACTCACTTTTCTGGCAAAATCACTCTGATGGATGGGGCAAAAGCAACCCTTTGCTTTTTCCAAAGGTCACGCTGTTCTGCCTGGGTGGGGGGTGTGCATGTGACTCTGTTGGCAGAGCAGCGGGAGTGGGAAGCCTCATGTTCAGTGAAGGATTGTGCTGTGGCCTGGGCTCTGCTCTAGGACACCTGCTGCGCCCAAGCTCCCCGAGGCCCAGATGATGCCCCCCAAAGGGGAAGTGAGCAGAGGACACTCCGGGCAGCCTGTGGCTTGAGCCCCTCCACACCCCCAGCCAACATACAGAGAAAGCTGAGGGTGTTCCCACTGCCTACAGTGAGCAAAGCTGCGTGAACACAGGGGTGTGGGTGCCTTTCCTGCCTTTTGCAACAACACGGATGGACCCTGAGGTCAACGCTAAGAGAAATTAGTCAGACAGAGAGGGACAGATACTGTGTGTTCTCACTTACATGTAGAATCTAAAAAAAATCCAAATCAAAGGAACAGAGTAGGATGGCGGCTGCCAGGGGCTGGGGTGGGGGAAGCAGGGAGACGCAGGTCGAGGGGCACAACTTCCAACTACGAGATGGGTGAATTCTGGGGATCTTGTGTATAGCATAGCGACCACTGATAACTGTGCTATATGGGGCTTCTCTGGTGGCTCAGAGGGTAAAGCGTCCGCCTGGAATGCGGGAGACCCCGGTTCGATCCCTGAATTGGGAAGATCCCCTGGAGAAGGAAATGGCAACCCACTCCAGTACTCTTGCCTGGAGAATCCCATGGAGGGAGGAGTGTGGTAGGCTACAGTCCATGGGGTTGCAAAGAGTCAGATACGACTGAGCAACTTCACTTTTCTTAGATACTTACAAGCTGGTACAGGAGATCTTAGAAGTTACCAGCACACACCCACAAAGGTAACTTTTTTTCTGAGTTCTGCACCATAAATAAACATTTTTATGTCAGTAATATGTCAATAAAGCTGGGGCTGGGAAAGCCTGACCTTTCCCCAGCCCCTTCCACTGGGTGAGATGGAAGGACCGGCTCAGATCGTCTGGGAGGCATCTACCCTGCTGGGCCCGGGGGCAGGGTAAACCCTGACTGATGAGCGCCTCTTCCCAGGGCACCTGGGTGCCCTCTGAAGGGCCTGCCTCACTCTCGTCTTGCATTCGTCTTTCGCAGACTCAGGCTGGAGGTGGCCACGGCCACTGTGCCTGCAGCAACCAGGGAGGCGCAGGCGGCAGCGGGAGCTTCCTGTTGACACGGCCGGGGACAATGGGAGTGGCTCTGCAGAAGGCCTTCCTCGTTAAGAAAGACACCATGGTCACGTCCTGGCCCTGCCTGGGTGAGCTGGAGAAAACAGCTTCATTTCTCTGCCTCTCAGAGTCGGCCAAGGATGACACCGACTTCATGGATGGGCTGTGAGTCACCGGAGATGTGCCTGGAGAGCTCTGAGCTCTGTCAGGCACGAGGCAGCTACTATTCCAGGCAGACCCAAGATGAGCTGAAGAGGGCAGGCTAACAGAGGCGGGGTGTGGCACGTGGTCCAGAATGGGGGGCCAAGGGTCCCAGTGAACACTCAGGAAGACGTCCTCCAGGCCCTCCTCGGGGGCCTGGCAGCTCTGCCCCACGGCTGGTGCTCTGCAGAGACTGGCTGTGGGGTCCTGCCCACGGCCCCTGAGCTTTAGGATCCAGATTCCTAAGACAGACGTCAAAGCCCTCGGGTCACAGGTTCACCCTGCAGGAACCCCTCGCCCACTCGCCCCGTGGATCAGAGAGGCAGACAAGTAAGCAAGAAGTGGCAGAAGGGAAACGAGCCTTCACCGCTTCCTGCGTAACCCAGTTTCCTCCTCAGCCCCGCTCTCCAGGGAGGTGGCCTTACCACGCTCCTTATTAGACTGTCTGCCTGGGGCCGTTAATCAGAAACCATCCCTGAGCCAGTAGTGCAGACGGTCTCCGTGGGAACAGTCTCCTTCACAACCGCCCTCTCCCTCCCTCCCTAAGGGTGTGCGCGCATGCACACACGCGCACACACACACATGCACACACACGCACATGCGCGCGCGCACACACACACGTACACAGGTTGGGGCCATCAGGAGGGCCATAGGGGCCCTGGCCATCTTGTTCTGGGTCCAATTACAGTTTCTCCTGGCCTTCTACACCCAGAAGTACCCCCTCCTTTGGGCAGCTGTTACTGGTGAAGTGTAGGCGGGAGGTAGCAGGAAGCTGAAGTACTTGTAACTTTTCTCTAAGCTGTGCTAGCTCCAGGCCCCAGAGGCTGGCTCTGGAGAGCTCAGTGGGGACTTCTTTGAGGCTGTATCACTCTCCCACCCCTCCCCAGACACCTGTTGCCTGGAGAGAGTCCAGGTCAACACTGGCATCACATAGGTCCCATCTATTCCTCGAAGCAGGAACAGGGGACAGAGGTGGTGTGTCCATATCATAGCTCTGGGCTGCCCAGAATTCCTGGCAGAAGAGTCAGAATTGTAGCAAAGGTGGCACCCATCTCAATACAGGGCCAAGGATCACGGCTGCCAGTCAACGGGCCACTTACAAATGTAACACCAGATATGGCTGGTGGAGACACGGCTGCCAGATCAGCATTTTCATCTTGACTTTATGATCTTGATGGCCAAATAATGTCCCACCATAGGAAGCAGATGCCATGGATTTCACTTTTCAACTTTGCCATGGGAAAGTTGAAAACAAACAGAAGGAGTTCGTGCTGGATTTTCCCAGTGACACTATAATGGGGTTCTTTATTTTAATGGCTCACTTAGCCACAGTCTTTTGCAAAAGTCACCCCCTTCACAACTCTCCCCAGGCCATCTGTCCTCAGCACTTCAGCCAAGAGGACCTGGCTATGAGAAAGGCAAACCAGGGCTGTCCACTGTGCTTGGCCCCTAGAAACTCTGCTCTGATAGGTTCGTCAAGATCACAGAGGGATGAGGGAGGGGTGTGGAGGGAAGGACTCCCCAGTGACGCTCGGGCTTCCAGACTCTCAGCAGGCTCCGGGCAGCGACCAGCACAGCCCCGGCCCTGAGAGATGGCCTGGCGACTCCAGGTCCCAGGTTCCCAAGCATGAGCTCGCCCAGGTTGATCCTCTGGAGGAAAACCCAGCTCTGAATCCAGAAGCCACTGCTTCTGCTGTCCCCGCCTTCTCTGAACGGTCCTCACTCTCCCCGCCCCTCCCCGCTCCCCCGACTCCTCTGCCCCCAGTCAGCAGATTCCAAGTGGACAGGAGACTCACGGTCCATGGGAATCTCGATGGCCCCACTGAGGCTGAGCGCGCAGAGGAGGATGGCTGTGCAGGCCCAGGGCGGCGGTGGCCCGGCCATCCTGAGCACCGGGCCTCGCGCCCCGTGCCCCAGCCCGCGAGGTCTCGCTGCCTCCAGTCGCTGGAACTGATCCTCCCGGACGGAGTTCAGCTGCGGAAAAAAATATGATGCCAAGTGAGTGTTCCCTGAACTCCTGGTCCACTCTAGCAATCCGACAGAGCCTTGAGGATTCAGGGTCCCCTTGATTACAGACCTACATTCTAATACAGAGTTTTTTTTAACCTTGTACTATCGGCTTTTGGGACCTGACAATTCTTTGCGTGGGGACTGTCTTGGGTATTGTAGGGTGCTGAGCAGCACCCCTGGCCTCTGCCCACGAGACGCCAGGAAGGCCCACTCCTGCCCTCAACTGAAGATGTCTGCAGAATCGCCAACCATCCCCTGGAGGGAGGGCAAACCACCCCCAGCTGAGAACCAGTTTTCTAGAAGAAAAGACAACTCTACATAGAATAGTCGTGAAAACAGACACTGGCTCTCAGGCCCAGCACCTGGAAGGTGTCATGCGCTGTTAGGTGCTCAGTCGTGTCCGACTCTCTGCGACCCCATGGACTGTAGCCTGCCAGGCTCCTCCGTCCATGGAATTCCCCAGGCATGGGGATCCCCAGGGTTGCCATGCCCTCCTCCAGGAGTTCTTCCCAACCCAGGACTGAACTCGGGCCTCCTGTATTACAGACAGATTCTTTACCGTCGGAGCCACCAGGGAAGCCCCATGCACTGCGCCTGTAGGAAACACACCTATCTCACAGCCTTTCTGACCCACGTGTGATGAGGGGGCCTGAGGCTGAGTGTGTCCGGGTTAGCGGCATAGAGACACGATCACAACGCTGTCCTTTGACCCGGAGACGGGGAGAGCGAAGGAGGCAGTGGTGCGGGGCAGTGGTTGGGTTAAGTGGAAACTTGGTTGCCCGGGAGAGTTTGTAAATGAATGATTTCTGCAGATACTTTGTGCAGCTAACTATTTGGCAGTGGTCCCTGACGCTGTCCCTTTAGGGATAATGGCAGTGCGGATATGACAGCCCAGGACAGAAGGCTCCAGAGAGTTGGGAGAAAAAGCAACATTCATGACAGCATGATGCTCACACCCTCAAGCACAAGCCATCGTTCCAGGGCTGACAGGGGTAAGGGCTAAAAATGCCTGTCCAAGGCGCCTGGGATGGCCCTGGAGAGAAAAATCCTCCCCCTGGTCCTGAGAGAGAAGAGCAACAGTGGCCTACAGCTGAGTCTCAAACACCAACTTTTAAACTGCCTGAGGCTCTGCAACACGGAGTCTTAAAAAGTGGTCCAGTTTGCTGTTCTATCATGGGGCCAAACAAATCACAGAGGACAATGGAAGCAGTTTCCCCACAATTCCTCTGGCTTTTCTGGATGAGTAGTCTCCTAGCAAATGGACACACTGTTTAAAACAATTTGGCAGCAATGTGAAGCCTTGATATCACCCACACACTCCTGCAAGCTCCTATGTATCCTGACTGAGGGAGCAGGTGATCCCTTGTGCCTGAATGTGGGCAAACCAACGGAAGCTGATACCAGTTCCTAACCTCATGTGTATTTCTGGACTCCTTTCCTTGTCTGCTGTCTCCTTTCCCACTGCTTCTTCCTTGGTGTTGGCCATCATTGTTTACATCATTTACTGCAACAGCTTTCTAAGTGGTCTCTCCCCACTTCTGCTCTTTCCCCTGATTCATTCTCCACCTATAACCAGAGCACTTCTCAAAGCAAATCAGTTCAGTTCAGTCGTTTAGTTGTGTCTGACTCTTTGTGACCCCGTGGACTGCAGCACACCAGGCCTCCCTGTCCACCACCAACTCCAGCCTACTCAAGCCCATGTCCATTGAGTCGGTGATGCCATCCAACCATTTCATGCTCTGTCGTCCCCTTCTCCTCCTGCCTCCAATCTTTCCCAGCATCAGGGTCTTTTCCAATGAGTCAGTTCTTCACATCAGGTGGCCAAAGTATTAGAGCTTCAGCTTCAGCATCAGTCCTTCCAATGAATATTCAGGACTGATTTCCTTTAGGATGGACTGGTTGGATCTCCTTGCAGTCCAAGGGGCTCTCAAGAGTCTTCTCCAACACCCCAGTTCAAAAGCATCAATCCTTCAGTGCTCAGCTTTCTTTATAGTCCAACTCTCACATCCATACATGACTACTGGAAAAACCATAGCTTTGACTAGACGGACCTTTTGTTGGCAAAGTAATGTCTCTGCTTTTTAATATCCTGTCTAAGTTTGTCATAGCTTTTCTTCCAAGGAGCAAGCGTGTTTTAATTTCATGGCTGCAGTCACCATCTGCAGTGATTTTGGAGCCCAAGAAAATAAAGTCTGTCGCTGTTTCCATTGTTTTCCCATCTATTTGCTATGAAGTGATGGGACTGGATGCCATGATCTTACTGCAAATGCAAATACAGATATGGTATCCCCCAGTCAAACTCATTAACTCACTGCTGCCCCAAAATTGAAGCTGAAATCCATGACCTGGCTGGAAGCCCTGTGTGATGCAGCCTCAACTGCAAGACCATTTCTTACCCTCCCCTTGCGTTCTGCATTCCAGCCAACATGGGTAGGCTACCAGGTCTCATAGCACATAGAGCTCTACTGTGCTGACTTCTGCACAGATTGACTTCTGTCTGGAGCACTTTCTGCATCTGCCCTCTCTCATTAGGGTGTGCCAAGTATGACACATGTGCCCCCTTGTCTGTGCTCCTGAACACCACTCCCCTGTTACAGCACTTGTCACTATGAATTCATTCCAAAAGTCACTCCTCTGTACTCTCATAAAAAGGAAGGTACTGAACGGGAAGGTGCCTCTTCTTGTTTATTCCTAGAGTATAGCATAATGGCTAAAACATAGCAGACGCTCAGAACCATGTGATAGATGGATGCAAAATGAGCAGATGAATGCCTGAATAAAACAAACCACTTGGTTCACATGTTTTAGACCTCGTGTTTCCCCATGAAACCGCCAGGCGGCGCAGGAGGGCACATGCTTTGGACCTGGGAACTGTGAAGGCTTTCAATCAGCGGGGGACAAGGTTCCCTCCCTACACAGGCGCTGCTCTCTGGCCAGGGAACCATTCAGCTGTGAGTGAGTTAAGAAAGAAGAAAAGCTCCCAAGGGAGCTTTTTTTTGGCCTGAAAACCTCACAGGAGGTCTCTGCTTCTTCCTCTTCTCTAAGATGACCCTTACACTGTCTCAAAAAGAGTCTGCGATTGCCCCTCCGTGGTTCCTCACCTCCAAAGACTAGACTCAGGTTGTCCATCTGAAACCTTAGTGCTGAGGGAACCAGCAGAGGCTCAGCATTCCTTCCAGGAGGACGGTGGGGATGACTCCAGTTTTGGCTCTGAGACCACCATGTTTTGTTCAGGAGCCGCCAAGTGGTAGGAAGTGATGGGAAAGAGAAGGGTATCTTTTTCTGGGAATCTTGATATAAACAGGAAGCCAGAAGCTATTCATTAACTAGATACATATTAGCAGGAAGAGAGGCCAATTATCTGCAGTGTCTTTACCCACAATTTAAAAAACACAGTAGGAAAAGAACAGAGAAATAATCTCATTTAGCTACTTGACAATTCTCTTTCCCTTTTCCCTTGGAATCCAACTTTTCCGATAAAATCTTTAAAGAGGAAGATAATTTAAAGATTATTTAGCTTTATGGAATCGCCTTACTTCTCAGATGAGGAAAACAAGAGCCTAGAAAGGGGAAGTGATGTCCTCAATGTCACCTCATACACGGCTTTGTGGCAAAACTAAGAAAAGAACCCAGGTCTCATGACTGGTAGCCCAGGATTTTTCTATCAAATTTCCCTGTCTCTCCATATGTATGACAATTACCAAGCAAAGTTGCAATTTAAAAAAGAAATGTATAGTTTGGCAGTATCTAAAAAATTAAACATAAAATTACCATATGACCCCATATTTCTGCTCTGAAGTATATGCCCTAAAGAATTAAAATCAGGGACATGAACAAGTACATGCATGCTGCATGCTAAGTTGCTTCCGTCGTGTCCGACTCTTTGTGACCCCACAGACTGTAGCCCTCCAGTCTCCTCTGTCCATGGGATTCTCCAGGCAAGAATACTGAAGTGGAATGCCACGACCTCCTCCAGGGGATCTTCCTGAGCCAGGGATCAAATACCACATCTCCTGCAGCACTTGCACTGCAGGCAGATTCTTTACCACTGAGCCACCAGGGAAGCCCCAAACAAGTACATGTACACACATGTTCACAGCAGCATCATTCGCAATAGCCAAGGGGTTGAACCAGCCCAAATGTCCATCAAGAGATAAATGAATAAACAATTGCTGGTTATAGGTGGGAGAAGCAGACCAGCCGGGGCGGGGCTCACGGGTGGAACTGTCAGGGCCCTTCAAGGGGAATGCCACTAACTACGGAGCATCCCGTTGAGGAATAAGGAAAGCCGCATATCCTTGAAAGGGCAGATGAAGGCTGCAGAAGGGGGTGGTGATGACTGTCTTGGAAAGGTGGAGGAGGGTGTGGAATTTTTCTGGTTAGCTTCATGGGGGCAAAAAAAGGATCAAATGAGAAGAAATTCCAGAGAGGCAGCTGCTTCTCTGAGATGCAGAGAAGAATAATCTAATAAATATAGCCATCATACAAAACCATCCATGAAAATGAAACACCACCCACACAAGCTACCACTATGATACATTTGAACAATCCTTTTATATTGAATTAAATAGGTAAGAGGTGAACTATACGGATATAAAATACATTAAAGGGAGGTCTACTGCAGGGGGAGAGAGTAAGGAAAAGAACAACAATAAATAAAACCAAAAGAGAAATCTTGTATGAATTGAGGTATACTATGAACTAGGGACTATGATTAATTCAAGTCTTGTATATCTGAGATCCCCACACCCAAACCCACTGTGTGAAAAGTAAATAAACGAAAGAGAAGAAGAAAAGAGAATAGAGTCACCCAAACATGAAGTGTTCTGCATGTGACACTGTTTTTCATAAAGAATGCAATGGCATTTGGTCAGGTGTGTTCCTGCCCCCGTGGGAAGGCATCTGGACACTCATCAGGATCACCTGGGCACCACTGTAAACACACAAACCCCTGCACCCTCAAACTTCTAGGCATGGACCAAATCAAGCCTGCAGATGAGAAAAGCCTTTTCCAATGTGAAGGCCTTTAGAACCATTGTCATTTTACATGAGGATGCTTCACATACTTGGGCAACCTTCCTGAAGGTAAGGCCTTTATATCTGCAAGCCCTGTGGGAGATACGAATTCAAAATATCTAAGAAAGGGCCTAGGGAAGTACATGTGAGTTGAGTGATGATCAGCCACTGGTGGGGACACCTGGAAATGACAGCCACTTTTGGCCAAGTTCAAGAGCAGTGGCCATGCAGAAAGACCACCTGGGTTTGAAGCTGCTCCCTGCTTACAAGGTGGGGATCGGGGCAAGTAATGAACCTTCAGGTCTTGGCATTTCTGATCTGAAAACTGCAGATAATAGGAGCACCTGTTTTACAGGGCTGCAATTGTGACTTCATACCCAAATCCTATACAAAGCACTTAAAGCTTGGGGCAAAAGCTCAAGAAATGTTAGCTGCTGCTACCCAGCAGGCTTTGAACTACCTCCAGGACACGACCAGCAACAACCCCAAGGAGCAATGCTACTTATTCAGCCACAGTCACTTTCTGCTTTTCTGTTTTTCCTTTTTTGTGGGTCCTGGTTTGCTTTCCTTCCCCAGACTGGGGGGCCCCTGGTGTTGATTCCTCAAGCTGTCCCCGGCAGATGGATGAGAGGACTGCAAGCTGCTGCAGTCGGGAGCTCCCCACATTCTTACAGCCCCATTCTGAGCAGGCTGTATTGGTGGTCACAACACATCTGAAGTGACGGGGAGAAAAGACAGGCTGTGCTGAGACACAGCCCACTTGGCAGCTCCACACCCCTGGCAGCAGAATCCGCCATGGACTTCTGGGCAGCAGTCAGCCAGTCATTCGATCACTCACCAGACCTGGGTTCAGAGAACGAATAGGGACAAGAGACGGACACGGGGACAGGGGACCAGCTCTACTGTCACAGAGCTTTCAGCGTTCCAGTGGGGAAGTCAGGAAATAAACATGGAACGTCAGTAACAACAAAGTGAGGCACCGGTAAGCGCAAAGAAGAAAACACAGTCTGACCTGCACACGATGTTTACAGCTGCCTTTTCCATAATTGCCAAAACTGGAAGCAACCAAACTGTCTTTCAGTAGGTGAGTGGGTAAATCAACTGTAGTCCGTCCAGACAAATGGAATATATTTTAACACTAAAAAAGAAATGAGCTATTAAGACATGAAAAGACATGGAGGAAACAAAGGCATATTAGCAAATGA
Source organism: Cervus canadensis (assembly GCF_019320065.1). NCBI lineage: Eukaryota > Metazoa > Chordata > Mammalia > Artiodactyla > Cervidae > Cervus > Cervus canadensis. The sequence continues at coordinate 74,047,623 of NC_057398.1, forward strand.
AAGAAGCCAATCTGAAAAAGCTATATACTGTATGATTCCATAGTTAACTACGGGACATTCTGGAAAAGGTGAAACTGTGGAGACGATAAAAAGTTCAGACAATAAAAAGATGTGGAGAGGAGGAGTGATAAACAGGTGGAGCACGGAGGATTTTTAGGGCAATGAAACTACTCTTACGATACTCTAATAGTTTCATCATAATTTCTCAAAATCCACAGAATGCACACCACCAGGAGCGAGTCCCACTGTAAACTATGAACTTTGGGTGATAATGATATGTCAGCGTAGCCTCATCAACTGTAATGAAGGTGCCGCTTTGGTGGGAATGATGATGACAGGGGTGACTGTGCATGTGTAGAGGCAGGAGGCAAAAGGGAAATCTCTGTACCTTCTGCTATTTTGCTGTGAATTTAAAAGTGCTCTATTAAAAAAAAAAAAAAAAAAGAGGAAACCACAGTAGGGTGATGTGATAAAAGGAAGTGAACAGCCAAGGAAGGCCTCTGTGAAAAGGTATCATTTGACCAAGATCTAAACAGCAAGAAGGAGTCAATATTGTAAAGATGGGTCATAAAAACATTCCAGGCAGGGAGAAGTGTCTGTGCAAAGGCCCTGTGGCAAGAAGCAGACGGGGACACGCAAGGAAGTGAAAGAAACCAGTCTAGCTGGAGTCTGGAGGGCATGTGTGGAACAGAACAAGTCAAGAGTCAGAGATGGAGACGAGATATACTCCCAGAGGGCTGAAGGCCAAAGGAAGGAGCTAAATTATGTTCCAAGCATCTAAGGAAGCTATTGCAGGGTTCTAAGTGGTGGACTGACCCGATGAGATTTGCTTGTAAAGACTACTCTGGCTTCTGTGTGGAAGACAGAACGTAGATGGAAGAAAAGTGGAAGCAAGGAGGCCATGCGGAAAGTACTGTGGCCTCTGGGGCGAGGCCAGCTCCTCGGCTTCCAAACCCAGAAACGTCACCATTCAGCGAAACCACCCAATGCAACCAGCCTCATGGCCATCCTGGGGTTTCACACAAAGTATCCCAAGTGGTGAGGGTGGAGCTGAAAGAGTTCTTGAGTCTCCTAGTGCTGGGTTTTTGTGTTGGGTCCAGAGGAGCAGGGTGGGTTCTCTGGAAGTGCCTCGGGCCTTCTCCACGGGGTGGGGGGGGAGTGGCTAGCGGCTTTACAGTCCTTATTGTACCTTGGGCTTTTGCACACAAGGTTTATTTGAGAAAAGGATTCTGGGTTAGTAAAACAATGAACTGAAAACCCCTGTGCTGCTGAAGACATGTCTAACTTCCCAAATGCTGAAACCCTGTGCCTGGTGGCAAGCACACGTGGGTGTCACAGCAAAACGCAGGCGTGAGGAACAGCACATCAGGCTGGGGTTGCAGCACTGGACCAGAAACCATCTGGCTTCCTGGGGCCAGGGCTTCCGCATCGAGGCCTGTGGTGGCTTCTCAGGAGGGCTTCAAGATCCCAACACCCTCGGACAACCCGTGTCCATCCCCAGCCCAGCCCAGACCATCACGTCTCAAGGTGGGCTCTGGAAGCCTTCCCCGATCAGGCCCTTGCCTACCTGCCCAGCCTCATCCCCAGCCCCTCCACTCACCCCAGTTATACTGAATTACTTCTAATTCTCTGAATTGTCCTCATTCACTGACTACAGGCTTTCCAATTTTTTCTTTTTTACCAGTATCTCCAACTCAAGATCAACCAGGGAAAGACAAGTACGTTTCCCAGACCAATCACTTAGGATGGCTGCTTCTACGCAGTCCGCTTCCAGGTGCTCCTGTCAGCGCACACCCAGAGCCTTCCCTTTCTTTCTCTAAAAGCTTGTCCTCTCCCCTCTCTGCCTTTAAGTCTCTGCCAAGGCAAGTGATGGTGGCCAACTCCCCTGCTGTAGTTCACTCTGAATAAAGAGCCGCTGCTTGTGCTCACTTGGCTGGCATTTATTTTCACACCAGCTTTACACAAATCACTCTCTTTTCCTAGTCTGCCTTTTCTGTTCTTTCACCCAACTGTCTGTTATCTTTCAGGTGCAGGTCAGGTGACACCACCTGTGGGAAGCCTCCCTTGGTTTCCCCGGACCACCAAGCCTGGATCCGTTCCTTACCCTCTGTGCTCTCAGAGAATGCTGGGATATACCCGATGTAATGAGTTCTAGGTCCGGGAGTAGAATGTGGTCTTCCAACTACGCAATGAGTTCCTTGAGGATGGGGGACAGTGTCTTATTCAACCCACACAATGTCAAGCACACAGAGAACCTCGTGGACGTTTATTGAATGTTTATCCAGCACCCGTGTTCTCCCCCTCCCATCCACGGTATCTGTATTCATTAGCTAGCACTGCCATTACAAAGTACCACAGACCGGAAACTCACTGTCTCAGAGTTCTGGAAGCTGGCAGTCCAAGATCAGAGTGTCAGCAGGGCTGGTTTCTCGTGAGGGCTCTCTCCTTAGCTTGCAAATGCCTGCCTTCCTGCAGTGTCCTCACATGGCCTTTCCTTTGTGCAAACACACCCCTGGTGCTTCCTCCTCTTCTTATAAGGACACCAGTCCTACTGGATGAGAGCCCACCCTATTGACATCATTCAACGTCAATTGCTTCTTTACAGACCCAATCTCCAAATACAGTTACATGTGGGTTGACCTTCAACATATGAATTTTAAGAGGGGCACAATTCAGTCCAGAGTAGTACAGATATTTTTCTTCAGTGAATTTGTCCCTAAAGTGATCCTACCCAATTCTAGGGTTGGGCTGTGATTAGCATAAAAAAATAGCACTTTCTAACTCTCACCGCTATGGCTGGTTTAGGAATGGACACCTGGATAGCCAGAGGCACTGGGCTTCATGGAGACTTCTGCTAAAAACTCTGGGAAAGACAAGTTTTCCCCTCTCTTGAACGAATGCAGTGAGGGCGTCCCCAACAGGAGAGGGTGGAGCTTCAGGGACAGGCGGTGGGGGTCTCCGAGTGCACTGTGGAGACACTCCAACACTGCAGAAAGCAGAGAAGACACAGTGAGACCCGACCCTTTGCGTCACCGTCTCAGTCACTGAGGGAGCGTTTCCTGAAGAAAGCCCAACTTGGGGACTTTAAATTACATGTGTGTTTATATTAAAAATTCTTCTGAATTTTTAAGCCAGCTGCAGTTGTTTTCTATCACTTGCAACTGAGAGTGCTATCAGAATCAGAAATGCGCCTGGAATATCCGCTGAACCCACACGCTTCCCAAGATCTTCACTCTCTGTATTAAAGAAGCATATCCCCCTCTTCCTGCCTGCCTCAGCCTGGACCCGGCCCCATTCCTCTGCCGGGTCCCTGACCACCAACTCTCTGCTCTCTTGAAGGTTTCCAAACTCTTCTTAACTGGTTCTCTGCCTCAGCAGAGAAACATCTTCAAGTTCTCTCATAATGAAACCAAAAGATCATTCTCTGTATTCCATAGCTCCCTATAGGTACCTAATTTTTTCTTTCTTCTCATGAAAGTTTGTTTTTTTTCCCCAGTAGAGGTCAATGCCTTCTATGTTTGCTGATTTTGTTCCCATTCATTACTCCTCCAACCATACCCAGAACCTCTCCTGTCTGGACCCGCACTGGCCTCCAGATGGCCAGATTCAGGGTTTTCAGTCTTTATCTTGCCAGGCCTCTTGGAGGCAGTAACAAGTGTTAATCACCCCACCCGTCCTGCGTCCTTCAGAACATCCTTTCCTCCTCGTCAGCCTCTGAAACCCCACTCTGGGGGCCCGTTTTCTTTCCGGCCCTTCCAGCCTCCATGGCAGCACTGATCACACCGCTGGATCCTCTTCTTCTGCCTGACGTCCCCAGTGTCTTCACTGGGCCCCTGACCTTCCATCTCTCTTCTGTGTTTGCTGGTGACCTAAGTCACCAAGCCAGACACCTGGAATCACTTACCTCCCGCTTCTTCTCACACCTCACATCCAGGCACCAAGGCCCCTGGACTGTCTCCCTCCGGGTGTTTCTCATTCCCCCTCCCTTCAGCACATTCCCAGTTGCTTACCTCTGATAAACATCATGTCTCATTGCAATAAGCTCCCATCTGGTCTCCTTCCAATCCATTTTCCATGTTGCTATTACAGTGATTTTTCTAAATCCCCACCTGATCATGTCACCGCTCTGCTGAAAACCTTCCCATTTCTCCCCATCGCTCTATGTAAGATCAAATCCAAACTACTGGACATAACATACAAGGCTGTTTAAGATCAGGTTTCTGGAGTCCCCTCCAAGCCCACCCAAACCCTAAACGCTTCCTTGTGCGTTAGTTGCTCAGTTGTGTCTGACTCTTTTGTAGCCCCATGGACTGTAGACCACCAGGTTCCTCTGTCCATGAATTCTCCATGCAAGAATACTGGAGTGGGTAGCCATTCCCTTCTCCAGGGGATCTTCCTGACCCAGAGATCAAGTATGTCACACTGTATTCAACCTCCATACTTTATCAATGCCAGCCCCTGTGCCTGTAAAGGCCTTCCCTCCTTGTCGTGTGATTAATTCCCACTCAGTCTTCAAGACTCACTGCTCAGACATCTTCTGCACAGTAAAGAATTCCTTGTGCCCTTCCATGCCCCCTACCCGCAGCAGAGCTGGGAGTCCCTCTCATCTCCACCATAGCTTAAATCACATCTCTGGGCACTTAGCACACGGGCAAAACTGTATGATTAAACTAAGGGTTGGAGGCCTTTTCTGTAGAAGTCTAGATAATAAGTATTTTAGGCTTCATAAGACAGTTTCTGTCACAAGTGCTGAACTTTACCATTACAAAGTGAGGACCACCATAGACAAGAAGTGAGTGGATGGGTGTGGCTATGTTCTAACGAAACTTTATTTACAAAACAGGCAGTGGACTGGGATTGGCCCAGGGGCTGTCGGTTGCTCACCACTGGCTTAAGCTTTCTCCCATCTTTGTGGAATTCTTGAGGTTCAGACCATGCCCTGCTCATTTTTGAGTCCCCAGTGCCTGGCAGGGTCCCTGGCAGGAAATATTTATGGAAAGGAAGATCCAAGTAAAGGTCTCAGTCCTGCCACTTATCTTTTGTAAACTACTTGTTTTCCAAAGCTTTTTTAAAATCTCATAAATGGAAATAAGTATTCCTGCTTTGTCTGCTGCAGATGGCGGCTGTGAGAATCACATGAATAATGCATCGGAACACGAAGCACGGTGCAAACGGAAGCTGTTTCAACGTTCACGTGACTCCACGGCACAGACCTTTATCGTGTGAGTCTGAACCCAGGAGAGGGCCTATGATCTACCCGCCCGTCGCTCCACCCATCTGGGGGGTGGTGTGGGGCTCAGCCACAGCGCACTCTCTGCCCCACCGCATCCTCAGGCTCTGGGGACACGCCCAGGGGTGAGGTTGCTCAACCATTTCTCCTCTCCCCATCGCTCCTCTCGCCTCGTCCTAGCTTCCAGGCTTCATAGTTGCCCCGGGGCAGGTGTGAAAGAGACTGTGCTAGTGACAGATGAATGGCTTGATGGCCTCTGAGGCCTCCCAGAGACTGGAGGATGTTCTCTGGGTTAGAATCAACAGGGGTAGAAGCTGATGACAGACTGGTAGTGGATGGTGAGGAGGAGGATGGCATCAAGGTTTCTAGGCTGGAAGACCGGATGGGATGACACTCATAGCTGGCATCAAGAATTAAGAAAGGGGAAAAGTCTGGAAGTGACTAGGGCTAGGGAGATCATGAGCTCGGAACCAAATATGCCCGGTTCGAAATGCCCAGGGCTGTGAACTAAACACCTCTGCAGGTAGTCTGAGGCTTTTCTGAATTACTGCCTGCAGAAATGCACAGCAACAGATTATGCTACAGGGCCACGTGCCAGCAGCTAGCTCTTAGAATAAATTAATGAAATGACTAGAATAGTACTACAAGAACCAACTAAGGAATACACTCACACATCACTGCCACAGGGTATTGTGGGGGGAACAGAGAGATAATAAAAGCCCAACCGAGCCAACGCAAAACTCAGCCATCCTGCATCAGATTAAAAAAACAAACACGCAGCAGGGTTTATTACTGAGGCTGCCTGGAAGCAACCTGTCCAGAAATCAGAGAAAGGAGCTGAAACAAAAGAGCAAATAGAAGCCCATCAAAACAAGGAGTGGGGAAGGGCCACGTGTGTGGGGTCTGAAAAGAACTCAGGAGTATCCCAGGCCAGGCCACGGGCTCCCTGAAGACAGGCAGGCAGGCCCTCTTAGGGGAACTCAGGACTAGGACATAAGGAATTTCTTGTCGTTTGTTTCCAGTACCAACCAGGAACAGTTGCAAATGATGTATACATAAATATAAATCCAAGTGGCTCAGGTTATATAAATGTAGAATATATATAACTTGTAATAATCACATTTTCACTCACTTTTCATTTTTCTTTCTTCAAGAATAGAGAAAGAGCTGGTATGTGTCCTCTATTATGTTTGTTTTGGCAGAAAAAAAAGCCGAGGAGCTGACTTAAGAGACAAAAGCTACACTCTGTGCACCACTCAAGCCCTGTGACCTGGCTCCCACCCCAGGCGGCCGCTTCTCCTGCAGGGCCAGCCTGGGCCTCGCACCCCCCGCCCCCCAGACCAGCCAGGTAGTTTCTGGACCTCTGGCCATCTCTGTGAAGGCTGAAGTGCTCCTCCCTTACCTCTCTAAGTGCAAACGCCCCTCCTCGCCGAGGCCCTCAGTGGCAACCCCCCTGCAGCGCAGACCCTACCTTCCCAATGAAAGTGGGCTGCGATTTCCCCGTACCCCCAGCACGCTCTGTTCCAGGGGTCATACATATCCTCCTGCTGGCGAGACTAGTTGTTCCTACACCCATCTCCTGCATCAGACTCTGAACTTCCTGAGTCTGTTTTGTCTCCCTCAGTAGCGAACCAGTACAATAAATATTCGTGGGGTGAGTGAACAGCCATCTTATCAGATACTTCCTCTTATTGCATCCATCCATCCATCAAGAATTAGTGTATTAGAAATTCTTGATTAAATCATATATAATAAAACTGCTGTTACAGCATACACTTGAGTAATAAAAATAATAGCAATAACCTAATAACATCTATTAAGCATCCCATGAAGTAGACAGACCTTGTCCCTGCTCAGCAGACACACTCATCCCTTTTCCCTGAAATCCACCCGTTCTGTCTGATCTCAGTCAGGACCTCCCTGTTTCCTCCCTCCATCCTGCAGACAGACTCTCAGAACTAGGGATTCGGGGGCTGCAGGCACTGACCCCAGAATGGCCATCTCTCCTGTTCCCAGCCTCCCTGCACGCTCATCCCAAGGGTTTCAGCTCAGCTACCCTGATCCTGAGGTCACCTTCTGCAGAGGGTCACCCTGGGCACTGGGGAGGACCCTCCTCCCTGCTCCCCTCCTTCCACGGGTCCACAGCTCCCTTCCATCTCTCACGCCAAGGGAGGAACCAGGCAACAGATGGTGACCTCAGCCCGCGTGCTCCCTCCACTCACAGGCATCTGAAGGCCGGACGGGTTTCCTAGGAAACTCAAATGCCCCGTACTGGTGATTCCCAGCCTCTCCCAAAGAGAGCACCAAGCAGGGAGGAGGAAGACAGAGGGGAAGACGAGACCGATGGGAAGCGGCAGGAGGAGCTCCATGCCTTCCTCCCAAGTTTCCCCAGTGAAGCTAGATGCTTCATATCTCTCCTTCACCCCCAACAAGATGGCCACAGCCTCAGCATCTTCACAAAGTTTCGCTGCCCATGCAATCCTTGCCCCTCTCCCTTTCGGGGTTGTAACCACGCGAACCCTCCTGGGCCCCCGGACTTGACAGCCTAAGAGAGCACTCACCAGCCTGCTTCTTCATCTGCCTCTCCCCTGCCCAGGAGAGGAGACCCGCTTCCTCCCTGCGTGGGGTCCAACCAGTTGTCCTCTAGGATTTTCCAACAGCTAAGGACACCTTGTATGTGGCTGCAAGCCCCCTTCCCCCTCCTCCCTTCTCAGGGCTGGAGGAGGGTGGTCTCCATCTGCTGGGTGGCTGCGTTGCATGCTTGGCTCCCTGGCATTGTCAGAGGGAGGATCCGGGAGGAGAGAGGGGCTGTGTTCAACCACTCAGAGGGCTCCCTTGGTGGCAGGGGCACCGGCAGGTCTGGCCCCGCCTCGCCCTGCCTGAGGTCACGGGGTCTCAGCAGGAGTAGGGGATGGGGAACAACAGTATCAGGTGACCCCGATTCCCACCAGGGGAGGTGGCGGAGGGGGACACCTGGGTTTAGGATTAAGGATTTGGCTGAAAACAACTGTTTCCTGCCCAACACCCAGAACTAATCTATTGGTTGAAACCTGAACCTCTAGGCTATTTATTAACCTGGGAACGAGGGAAGGAGGGGGCAGGAAAGGAGAAAGAGGGAAGAGACCTTCCCCTTGAGGTGCCCACCATGACTTTCCACTGAAGTTCTCATGCTCCCTCCAGGCTGTCGGGCACAGAGCATGGGCAGGCGCCTTGGTGCTCACAAGCCAACAGGCGGCCCTGCCGCACGTGCAGGCTGCGCCCACCACGAACGTGTCCCCCTTCTGGGCAGGAGGTGCCCCCCTCTCTGCGGGGGGCAGAGCCGGCTGGGACACTAAGTCAGCAGAGCTTGGACAGGGCGACCTGCTGCATGGCCCTGCACGGCTGGCTTGTGTGCGTCCACCAGAAATCTTTTAACCTCCTGCTCATAAGGGATCTTTCAGTTCAGTTCAGTTCAGTCGTGCAGTCGTGTCTGACTCTGCGATCCCATGAATCGCAGCACGCCAGGCCTCCCTGTCCATCACCAACTCCCGGAGATTACTCAAACTCATGCCCATCGAGTCGGTGCTGCCATCCAGCCATCTCATCCTCTGTCGTCCCCTTCTCCTCCCACCCCCAATCCCTCCCAGCATCAGGGTCTTTTCTAATGAGTCAACTCTTCCCATCAGGTGGCCAAAGTATTGGAGTTTCAGCTTCAACATCAGTCCTTCCAATGAACACCCAGGACTGATCTCCTTTAGGATGGACTGGTTGGATCTCCTTGCAGTCCAAGGGACTCTCAAGAGTCTTCTCCAACACCACAGTTCAAAAGCATCAATTTCTTGGTGCTCAGCTTTCTTCACAGTCCAACTCTCACATCCATACATGACCACTGGAAAAACCATAGCCTTGACTAGATGGACCTTTGTTGGCAAAGTAATGTCTCTGCTTTTTAATATGCTATCTAGGTTGGTCATAACTTTCCTTCCAAGGAGTAAGTGTCTTTTAATTTCATGGCTGCAGTCACCATCTGCAGTGATTTTGGAGCCCCCCAAAATAAACTCTGACACTGTTTCCATTGTTTCCCCACCTATTTGCCATGAAGTCATGGGCCAGATGTCATGATCTTAGTTTTCTGAATGTTGAGCTTTAAGCCAACTTTTTCACTCTCCTCTTTCACTTTCATCAAGATGCTTTTTAGTTCCTCTTCACTTTCTGCTATAAGGGTGGTGTCATCTGCCTATCTGAGGTTATTGATATTTCTCCCGGCATTCCTGATTCCAGCTTGTGCTTGTTCCAGCCCAGCGTTTCTCATGATGTACTCTGCATAGAAGTTAAATAAGCAGGTGACAATATACAGCCTTGATGTACTCCTTTTCCTATTTGGAACCAGTCTGTTGTTCCATGTTCGGTTCTAACTGTCGCTTCCTGTCCTGTATACTGGTTTCTTAGGTTATTTTTATTTACTTTTCCCCCATCACCACAACGCTTCAATGAACACCCCTGTACATATAGCCCAATATATAGAGAAAGTGGGGAGGCTGCCTTATCCTGTCTCTTTGACCCCATGCCAACTGGGACCTGATGTATATGTCAGCCTGGTATAGAGAAGCAGCCCGCAGTATATACGTGACCAGGTCCACAGCCCAACCCTGGACAGCCCACCGCACAAGCCAGTAGTTGCTGGACACACTGGCAGGGACCGCACCGGTGCTGCAGCTTTCTGAGGCTCTCTGGGGCTGTGCAGTTTCTCCACATTATTATTATTGCTTACTTGCTCATCCTCCAAGATGCAGGGTGAGAAAACACACATGGGATGGAAAAGATTCTCAAATGTAGTCAGTGCCGCTGCCTGTTAGCTGATCAGACGCTGCACAGGGGCTGCCCTCAATACGGTTTGTGGATATCTTTTCCATTATTCTGGCTCCACTCACTGCCACTGCGTTAACTGAGCTCTGACCAGGCTCCTTACAAAGACTAGCAGGGAAAACAGACTGTAAAGGAAACAGAAGTTTCAAGTAGGGTATGCAGACAGAGTTCAGCTTGGAGACATCAGCTAAAAAGACACAGGAAACAACCTTCCCTCAGTGGGGGCAGAAATTCTGCCACCTCCAGGAAGGAGAAGAGCCCCCACCTCTCCACAACTCAAGAGCCAGCTCTGCATTCATCTCCCTGTTTTCTACCCTCAGGGAGAAAGTTTCACAGCAATTAGACACACATCTTCTTCACAGCTGGAGGGAGAGGAGAGAGGGCTTGTGAAGCTCCCCACCCCCTCCACGTGGGGGAGAAGACAGCAGGATAGCAGAGCTGGCTCCCCTGCTAGCTGACGGCCTGTTAGCAAAGGAGAGAGAGGAAAGTAGTCATAACCTGTGGACACGATCCCATGCGTGCAAGCGTGTAGCCCAAGATTTGGGGAGGGTGAGGAGGGCCCTGGGTAGATGGAAAGAGAGAGACTGGCGATAGAAGGCCTGAAAGGGGGCTTGGATTCAGTATGAGAAGGCCTAGGGTTCCTCAAAACATGAAATAGAAAACTACTGTATGACCCAGCAAACCACTCCTGGGTACACAGCAAAGAACTAAAAATGCATGCCCATGTGAGAACTAACTTGTACATAAATGTTCACCGCAGCATAGTTGATCACAGGCAAAAACTGGAAACAACCCAAACAGTTCATCAACTGAGGATGGATAAATAAAATGTGGTATATCTATATATATAATGGAATATGATTTAACCATAAGAAGCAGTGATGTAGAGAGACATGCTACAATGTGGATGAACCTTGAAACATCATGCTAAGTAAAAGAAGCCAGACACAAATGACCACGTATTGCACCATTCCATTAATATGAAATGTCTGAAACAGGCAAATCTACAGAAGTAGGAAATAGATTAACGACTATCTAGGGCTAGAGGAAGACTGACCTTCCCTGGTGGCTCAGAGAGTAAAGAATCTGCCTGCAATGCAGGAGACCCAGGTTCGACCCCTGGGTCAGGAAGATGCCCTGGAGAAGAGAATGGCTACCAAACCAGCATTCTTGTCTGGAGAACTCCATGGACAGAGGAGCCTGGTGGACTACAGTCCATGGAGTTGCAAAGAGTTGGACACAACTGAGTGACTAACTCTCACTCCCTGAGAGAAAGACCACGGTCAGGGGGAAGAGGAGGGACTGCTAATGGGTATGGGGTTTTTTTGGTGAAAGGAGAAGGCAATGAAAATGTTCTAAAATTAACTATGGTGATTAGTGCCCAACTCTGTGAATATATTAAAAATCAGTGCATAATATATTTTTAACTTATTTTTTTGAAGTATAATTGATATGCAAGTTGTACATTTTATATAGGAGAACTGTATGGTACATGAATTCTATCTCAATGAAACTATTGTTTAAAACATCAATGAGAAACAAGGATTAATTACATAAGAACTTGGAAGGCTTTGTTAGAAAACTGTGATACTTCAAAAAAGGAAAATAAATGATTAAATTTATAAACGTAGCTTCAAATGTTCAAAGGAACTTAAGTTTATAATGGAATTGAAGAAGGAATTCATAGGGCCTGGACTCCATCTCAGGCCTGTCTGTGCTGATTGTGCACGGCCACCTCTCCAGTGGACTCTGAACTCTGTGCTTAGCGCCTGTGGGAATGACAATGGAAGGATAAGACCCCGCTCTGGGCAGGTGAATCTTGAAGAAGAGAAAACAGACACTAATCACCCCTGCCTCCGGACACTATCTATCAGAATGTAAGCACAGGCTTATCAGTTATTAACTATTTGGAATGTAACTGCGGGCTTATTGATTATTGACTGTTTGAACACATAACACGTGAATGATGGGGTTATTGTAGTTGTATTTACCCTTCCTTTGTTTATGTAAGTCTCAAGGGAATTGGGGTAGTGGGTTTGGACACATGGGGTATAAAAGATTTTCACAAATGCTGGTCGGGGTCCTTAGCTAAGAGGAGACTCTGCCTTGGGCCCGCCGGTGTAATAAACTGCACTCCACTATCTGCATTGTCCTTCTGAGTGAGTTTGTTTCCCGGAAAGCGTGGCTATAACAGAATCAAACAGATGATTATTAAAATTTACGAGATTTATAAAAAGAATTGTGAAATTTATCAGTTGAAAGGTTTAAGAGAAAACTAGGTTTCGGGATCAATATATCGAATACTGATTTTTTTAAAAAGACTCTGGGCTAACTCCTTGGATGCCACGCAGAACAAGCTGCAGTCTGCGTACTCCCTGTATCCGCAGCAAACTGCAACCCGCTGCGCGAACAGAGCCGCAGAGAGCACAACCCGAGACCTCAGGCTCCGTCTCGGCAGCTCCCCTGAGGGTGACGGCTGTGCCCGAGCCAGCCTCCTTCCAGATCCCCGCTTCCTCGCGCCAGTCACTGACCGCGGCATTCCCAGGCTCCCTGAGTGGGCTGTCTGTTTGGAGCCAGGCCCCTGTCCATCTGAGGAGCTACCATCTGGGCCCATCTGCTCACAACGTCACTCACATTAAGCTGCTTACTCCACCCTCTCTTTGTGGGATTCCAGGCCCAGTTTCAATAGACCGGGGTTCTAAAGCCATTTGAAAACGATGGATGAGCTCAAGCAGGAACGAAAAGGGTGGGGGCAGGGGAGAAGGAAGGCTACTGAAGAAGCTTGGGGTGGGGAGGAGGAAGGACCTCCAGCCCCTTACTGACTGTGAGCTTCCTGGGGCCGAGGGCGGTGTCTTCTCCTTCCTCCCTGCGCTCTCCACAGAAATGAGTGCCAGATGAAAGCAGAACGGGACCGACCAGGAACACGCAGCCCCGGGGAAACACGCCAGACAGGGATTCTGAGCCACAGCATCAAGAGGAAGGGATGTACTGTAATCCCCCTGGCGCAGGAAGGGGACGCAGGCTCGGGAGCCACATACCTGAGGTCCGCTCTCACCTCACGGCTCAGCAATTCGTTTACTCTCTCTGTCACAGCCTTAGCTTTCTTGTCTTTGAATGGGATAATACATTTATTAAAATAGTATTGTGATTACTAATTAAATGACTTGATTTAATTCATTTTAAGGGCTAATGCATATGTATAGCATCTAACGGGCTTCCCTTATAGCTCAGTAGGTAAAGAATCAGCCTGCAATGCAGGAGACCCAGGTTTGATCCCCAGATCGGGAAGATCCCCTGGAGAAGGAAATGGCAACCCACTCCAGTATTCTTGCCTGGAGAATCCCAAGGACAGAGGAGCACGGACAGTTCATGTGGTGGCAAGAGTCAGACATGACTTGGCAACTAAACCACCACTATGATAGCATCTAACACAAGGCTGGGCCCAAACTTGACTTTCAAAAACTACTGGTTACTTCTTGTTCCCCACAAGTGACAGATGGTACAATGCTTTGCTACATGGCTTTGGACAAGCTGGACTTTTGAACCTAGATGTGTCTTATAGATCTACAAAATACACAATGCCTCTGCTAATAACCATACACTAGCTCTGTGGCCAAGGAGTCATTACTCTGATCATACGGTTATCTGCACAAGGGCTGTCTACTGTGGACCAGACAGAAGGGTGGCTCCTTCGAGATTCCAGAGCAGCCAAAGCAGCCCTTCGCTCCCCTCTCTCCTGCCTCAACCCTGCGTCCTGAGCCAAAGCGCTACGAACTCCTGGAGATCACACCCTCCACCCCAATTCCGCCCCTGCTCACCCAGCCTCTTCCACCAGTGGCCCCACAACCCACGACATAACCACGCCAGGCGGGAGTCGACCTGAAAGGAGCCAGGTCCGTTCTGAGGATTCCATCCTGCTGTCAATATTGGTCTGGCTGCTGATATTCCAAGGGTAGCACATCCCTGGCTGCATTTTGAAGGTTCCTGTCTGACATGACAGGGAGGCGAAGAGAGGAAAGGACCGAGACAGCAGGAGGGAGCGGCATCTGTTCCCTCCCCTCCCTCCAGCCCTCTGCATTTACATCCAACACAGACACTGGTCTGGGTCCAACTGCCGTCCTGGCAGGCTTCTGCAGGCTGGAGATGTGAAAATACAGGAGCCTGGAGGAGGGGGTTGGGACAGACGGGATGCCGTTCCCTGCGTTATAAGATGCGCTGTTTGTCTAGGGGTCTGCGGCTGAGTGCTGGCTATGATACCGACACCAAAGACACCGGCTGCTCCAGCGGTGGAGGGTTCAGCAGGGCGGAGAGGGGGTAGAAGTGAGTGCATCGCCTCCACAGAGATGAGGCAGACAGCATGCGCCACCAAGGGGACCAGCTCTCCCTGCAGTCACCAGTGGCTCCACGCTCAGCCATGCACACCTCAGCACCCAGGAGAGTGTGGGAAGCGTGGGTGCTGTCTCAGGGGCCTGGAGTTGGTCCTGGTGGGGAGAGTTCCCAGTGAAGCCCCACGGCCCTCCCCCAATCATCTCCCAGCGGTGGTCCTGAGCCCCCCGTGGCCAGGGAGGCCCGCTGCAGTGTTTCTGGAGGGAGAAGGCCCAGCACCTGGCAGAGAGGCTGAGGGGTGTGAATGCAATTAACCAAATGATGCCATCTGGGAAACTGAAGCCCTGGGGAGGCTGGTGGGTCCTCTGCCTGTGTCACAGGGCAGGTGTCCGCTCCGAGCGCCTGGCAGGCCCAGGAGCTGAGGCACCGAGGGAGGGAGAGGTTAGTCTGAGCGCGGGCAGGTGCTCACCCTGGGGGAGACGGCTATGGCCCGGAACAAGAGGAGAGCCAGAGTGGAGGAGGACAGACAGACAGACAGGGGAGGTGCTCATCTGAGGCCTCCCAAACGGAGACACAAAATCAGATTTCTACCCGGAACCTGGCTGGAGTCCTGCCCAGATCATCTGTGCAGCCCAGCCCACCCTGAGAAGGCTCCGCAGCCCCGAAGTCAAATGGCCAGCCGTGTGGTCCCAGCGCTGCAGGACCGCCACGGTTACACCCGGGCGCGGGCGCCTTCTCAGCCGTGAGCGCTGAACACTCTCCTTCACCTGCAGTCCAGACACCAGTAAAACGTGGTACCAATGCGCCCGGTTTCACACAGATGCCTTGCGGAGGATTACAGGGAACACGCTGAGCGCGGGCGGCCAGGGAGCCCTCCAGGGCTGATTCAGGCAAGGCTGACTGTTACCACCCTCTAAAGAGCCTGCTCGGGCCTCCTCCTCTCAGAACTTCCCGGGCCCTCAGTAGCCATATGTGTGTACTCTTGTTTTCTTTTTTTAAGTTTCCCAGTCAACCTGAAAGTCCTCTGATCCTTTGACCCTTCATGATGCCTCAGACTGTAGGAGGCAGTGTGGTGTCCCAGCAAGAAAAATGGCCCACAATTCAGGACATCTGAGTCCTAATATGAGCTCTGTTGCGAATTCCTTATGTGGATGTTAAGAGAAATAAGTTCTTGAGCCTCAATTTATCCATCAATCAAATGGGAAGGATGACACCAGCCTTGTCCTCTTCACAGAATTTTCATGCAAGTCAAATGACACAACTAATCTAAACAAATGCACTATAAAATAAAAGCTCTGAACCAATATTAGGCTTGCAGATGAGACTGGAAGTGTCCAGAGGTGCGAACTACAACAGGTTTGTCCTGCATCAGGCAGGCTGCGGCAGGGTAGGACTCCGGCTGCCTGTCAGATGGGCTGCTGGGCAGGGACACTGCTGTCGTCAGAGAAGTGGAGGCTCCCGGGTGGAGCCCCTGAGTGGACAACTTGAGTGTGGCCGGACAACCCTGAGAGTGTGTGCCCAGGGAGGAGGGCAGAGGGGCGTTTGGAGGGAGCACAGAGATAGAAAGTAGGAAGGGTGCAAGTGCCAAGAGAGGGGGCACAGCAACCCAAAGCTGGGCCAGCCCCTGATTCTGGCACGCACCTGGGGTCTGTTCCTATGCTGTGCCGCAGATATTTACATGCCCATTGTAATAACCTATGCATTATTTTTGCAACCAGAGTCCTCCAAATACAAAGCAAAAAAAGCCTTGTGTCCCTGCTACTGCCAGTATGTTCAAGTTCAGTCTTTAGGAACAATGATCAGGTGAAAAAGTCCTATGGTCAGATGGATTTCCCAGGTGGTCCCCAAAACCTGACACTGTTCTAAGGCAAGTTGTAGATGTAGAAGAACCCCAACAGAAACTACCTTCATAAAACAGGTATATCCGAGCCACTGTTGCTATGACAAATAATAACTTTCATACTGAATACCCACTATAAGCCTACTATATGCCAGGCATGGTGTAGGGTTCCTTTATATGTTTCATCTTGACCACAAGATATTCCTTATTACCCCCATGTATACACCTAGAGTGGTTTGAAACTTTCCTACAGTCACAAAGCAAGGAGAGCTGGATTTTGTCTAGAGCCCAAATCCATGTTATCAGCATATCCCGTTAATAACTTTCAGCTCCCTCCCTGCCTGCATCCTCCCAGCCCAAATCCCCAACTCTTTCTGGGAGGAAAGAAGACATCTGAAAAGGGAACTGGAGCAATGAGGCAGAGACACCCACACTCAAGAACAGGGAAACGCTTCTCTGTTCAGGCTTCCAGGTCAGACTCCCTCAGCCCAGAAGCCTCCAGGCTGCTCGTTCGTGGTTCAGTGCCAATTACTCCTTGGTTAAAACTGTAGCCCTTAATTCTTGCATGTCCTCCCCTGACATTCCTGCCTGAGACCGAAACGGGAGCAGCAGGAAATTTTCTCCCAGAATGTAACAGTGCAGACCCTGGACACAGGGTGTGGCTTCAGCCACGAACCGCGCCCTGGACAGCTGTCCATCTGCCAGGGCCCCCTGCCCGCCCAGAGAAGGGGTTCTCACAAGGCCCCCCATATGCTGGCGCTGTCATTCAGGGGGCCCCCGGGTTGCAGAGGCCACGCTAAGGGGGGGGTGTGGGTCACAAACACAGCTGTTTCCATTTTTCAAATGAGGTGAACAGTCGGGACAATATGCAGGGCTAGTGCCGGCTCACTGCATCTGCTGGAGAAAAAGGAACAAGTGCTTCCCTGAAGCCAGCCTCCCGGCGAAGGACAGCCTTGCAGTCTGGCTCTGTAGCCCACTGCGGGGAGAAGGATGGAGCTGTCCCTCAGAAGATCCCAGGTCCAGAAACTTCTCTCATCAAAGAGAAGGGGCAGGAGGCACCAAACTCCTCCCTACCTCGCACTCACCGTCTCTGCCTCATTCAGCCTCCTTCCTGTAACGCCAGAGGGGGCTCCCTGCCTGGCCGCAGAGGCAAGGAAAACTCCAGCGTCCCAAACTGCACAGAAGTCAATCAACCTGTCACAAAGCAAGCACAAAGAAGAACCCCAGGGTCACTCGAGGAAAGAAAAAGAAAAGGCTTTGTGCTTTGTGGCTTGTTCATTCACTGGGAAATTACATCTTTGTCTACACCCGTTTGCACAGTTTTACATAGCATAAGAGCATCTTTGTTCACAGAAATTCAAAGCACTCTGCAAGAAATGGGAGAGATTCTGCAAGGTGCCTAAGCGTGCTGGACTTTGGGTAAGCAAAGTCGTCTCCCTCTCTCTCCATAATATCATTATTGTGACCTGACATCATAATCAAACTGTGGAATCCCTAGTCACCTAAAGGAGGGAAGCCATATCTCAAAGAATTTCTCCTACACCCAAGGGAGAATTTACCCAATAATTATCTCATTAATTTTCTTACTTAAGAGAAGTATTATGTTTTTCTTTCCCATCTACAGATAATCAAACCAAGTTCATAATAAGTAAGTTGCACATTAAAAGGAGACCTAATTTTGATGTTAGGGGACATGGGTATTAGGTCCTAGCTTTTTTTATTTAGGGTGGAGTCGCAGAGAGTCGGACACGACTAAGCGACTAAACAATACTTCCCTACATGTAACTCATTTTCCTCATCTGTAAAATGGGGAGAAGGTACAGGGCAGTGCATCAGATCACCAGACCATTAGTCGGCATTTCAAATGTTCAGGTCCCAGGTCTGATCCTTTGGGGCAATCACTTAGCCTTTCTCAGTACAGATAACATACTTCAATCATTTGCTTTAACATTAAAATGTGTCTGTAGGAAATGGTAACATCCACCTGTGTGGAGGGGAATGTGGCAATATCTAGTTGGTTTATTCTTGTCAGTTTGAAGGAACTCTTTACACTTTTTTTCATAGAACATGGATTTTTTAAATTCAAAATTATATGGCGTTTACTTGTAAAGAAAGATATTCTAAAAATTAAAGATTTCTTTCTTATAGTTACCATATTAATGGTTATTTAACACCATATTAATATGTTAAATTTACTATAATATCTTCAGCCAGTATGTATATTCAGCCAGTTTACGTATATTTGTTTTTTAACTTTTACAATGTTGTGTTGGTTTCTGCCAAACAGCAATGTGAATCAGGCGTAATTACACATTTAACCCGTACCTCCCTCCCCTCCCCATCCCATCCCCCCAGGTCATCACAGAGCCCAGGCGGGCTCCGTCTGCTACACAGCAACTTCTCACCAGCTGTCCGCTGAACACCTGATAGTGTATATATGCTGACACTACTTTCTCCATCGTCCCCTTCTCTTCTGCTCCCACCGTGTCCACAAGTCCATTCTCTACATCTGCATCTCCATTCCTTCCCTGAAAATAGGTTAATCAATACAATCCTTCTAGATTCCATATATGTGTGTTAATATATGATATTTGCTTTTCTCTTTCTGACTTACTTCACTCTGTCCATCTCACTAGAACTAACTCAAATTCATTCCTTTTTTGGTTAATATTCCATTGTATAAATATACCACATCTTTATCCATTCATCTGTCAATGGACATCTAGGTGCTTCCATGTCCTGGCTATTGTAAATAGTGCTGCTATGAACACTGGGGTACATGTCTTTTTCAATTTATGTTTTTCCCAGGGTATAGACCCAGTAGTGGGGTTACTGGGTCATATGGTAGATTTATTCCTAGTTTTTTTTTTTTTTTTTTTAAGAAATCTCCATACTGTTCTCTGTAAAAGCTGTATCAGTTTACCTTCCCACCAACAGTGTAGGAGGGTTCCCTTTTCTCCATATCCTCTCCAGCACTGATTGATTGTAGATTTTTTGATGATGGCCATTCTGAACGGTGTGAGGTGATACCTCATTGTAGTTTTGATTTGCATTTCTCTAATAATTAGTGATGTTCAGCATCTTTTCATGTGTTTATTGGCCATCTGTATGTCTTCTTTGGAGAAATGTCTGTTTAGGTTTTCTGCCCATTTTTTGACTGGGTTGTTTGTTTTTTTAATATTGAACTGTATGAATTGCCTATATATTCTGGAGATTAATCTTTTGTCAGTTTCATTTGCCATTCTGAGGGTTGTCTTTTAATCTTGTTTATTGTTTCCTTTGCTGTGCAAAAGCTTTTAATTTTAGTTAGGTCCCATTTTTTTAATTTTTGTTTTTATTTCCATTACTCTAACAAGTGGGTCAAAGAGGACCTTGCTGTGATTTATGTCAGAGTGTACTACCTATGTTTTCCTCTGACAGTTTTATAGTTTCTGGCCTTACGTTTAAGTCTTTAATCAATTTTGAGTTTATTTTTGTGTATGGTGTTAGGAAGTGTTCTAGTTTCATTCTTTTGCATGTAACTGTCCAGTTTTCCTAGCACCTCTTACAGAAGAGGCTGTCCTTTCTCCATAGTATATTCTTGTCTCCTTTGTAAAAAAGAAGGTGCCCAGATGTGTGTGGGTTTATCTCTGGGCTCTCTGTCTTGTTGCATTGGTCTATATTTCTGTTTCTGTTCGAGCACCACACTGTCTTGATGACTGTAGCTTTGTAGTATAATCTGAAGTCAGGAAGGTGATTCCTCCAGCTCCATTCTTCTTTCTCAGGACTGCTTTGGCTATT
Organism: Cervus canadensis; assembly: GCF_019320065.1. Classification (NCBI taxonomy): domain Eukaryota; kingdom Metazoa; phylum Chordata; class Mammalia; order Artiodactyla; family Cervidae; genus Cervus; species Cervus canadensis. The sequence goes on from NC_057398.1 coordinate 74,067,644, forward strand.
CGGGGCCTTCTGTGTTTCCATACAAATTGTGAAATTTTTTGTTCTAGTTCTGTGAAAAATATCATTGGTAGTTTAATAGGGATTGCACTGAATCTGTGTGATTGCTTTGGGTAGTACAGTCATTTTCACAATATTGATTCTTCCAATCCAAGAATATGGAATATCTCTCCATCTGTTTGTGCCATCTTGGATTTCTTTCATCAGTGTCTTATAGTTTTTTGCATATAGATCTTTTGTCTATTTAGGTAGCTTTATTCCTAGGTATTTTATTCTTTTTGTTGCAATGGTGAATGGGATTGTTTCTTTAATTCTCTTTTTGATTTTTCATTGTTAGTGTATAGGAATGCAAGGGATTTCTGTGCATTAATTTTATATCTTGTGACTTTACTATATTCATTGATTAGCTCTAGTAATTTTCTGGCAGAATCTTTAGGGTTTTCTATGTATAGTGTTATGTCATCTACAAACAGTGAGTTTTACTTCTTCTTTTCTGATCTGGATTCTTTTAATTTCATATTTTGCTTCTCTGATTGCTATGGCTAGGACTTTCAAAACTATATTGAGTAATATTGGAGAGAGTAGGCACCCTTATCTTGTTCTTGATCTTAGAGGAAATGCTTTCAATTTTTCATCATTGAGAATAATGTTTGCTGTGGGTTTGTCATACCTTTATTATGTTCAGGTAGGTCGATCTAGTCAAGGCTATGGTTCTTCTAGTAGTCATGTATGGATGTGAGAGTTGGACCATAAAGAAATCTGAGTGCCAAAGAACTGATGTTTTTGAACTGTGGTATTGGAGAAGACTCTTGAGAGTCCCTTGGACTGCAAGGAGATCCAACCAGTGCATCCTAAAGGAGATCAGGCCTGAGTGTTCATTGGAAGGACTGATGCTGAAGCTGAAACTCCAATACTTTGGCCACCTGATGGGAAGAGCTGACTCAATGGAAAAGACCCTCATGCTGGGAAAGACTGAAGGCAGGAGGAGAAGGGGACGACAGAGGATGAGATGGTTGGATGGCATCACCGTCTCGATGGGCATGAGTTTGGGTAAACTCCAGGAGTTGGCAATGGACAGGAAGGCCTGGCATGCTACATACAGTCCATGGGGTCACAAAGAGTCGGACACGACTGAGCAAATGAACTGAACTGAACTGAGGTTTCTTCTATGCCTACTATCTGGAAAGATTTTATCAAAATGGGTGTTGATTTTGCCAAAAGCTTTCTCTGCATCTACTGAGATGATTATATGGTTTTTATCTTTCAGTTTGTTGGTATGGTGTATCACACTGATTGATTTGTGGATGTTGAAAAATCCTTGCATCCCTGGGATAAATTCCACTTGATCAAGGTGTATGATCCTTTAAGTGTGTTCTTGGATTCTGTTTGCTGGAATTTTGTTGAGAATGTCTGCATCTATACAAAGGAACACTTTAGGAAAATTACCTCTTTAGAAGAGGAGCTATACTGTTCATGTCAATATTTTTACCCTAACATTATTTATGATATTTTTGCCATGACAAAAAAAGTTTTTTCATAGTTAAATAGATCTCTTATCACTGCTTTTTGTCATACTTAGGTCTCTATTTTCAAGAATATTTTTAAGATTCCCATATATTCCTTAGCATTTCTATAGTTTAATATTTTTGTTTCAATCTTCTATTCATCTGGAAATTATTTTGAAATCATAGGAGGGAGGACTATAGGTTTATAAATATATCAGCTGGATTTCCCAACTTCATTTACTGAAGAATTCACATTTTACCCTTTGGTTGGAAATACCATCTGTATCATATATTAAATCCCCTTATGCATTGGGGTCTATTTCTGGATTTTCTCTTTCACTCATCTATTTATTTCTTCATATGCAGGTACCATACACTTTCAATTACTGTAATTGATTAAATTTGGTTTTTAAGAATTTTCCTGTTTATTCTTGCTTGTTTTTTTCCACATGAACTACAAAACCAGGTTCTCTAGTTTTTTTTTTAATCAGATGGTATTTTTAAACTGTATTAATATTGTAAATTAACTTAGAAATGACATATTTATGATGTTGAATCTACTTAAGAATGTGACATACTTTTAGAGGAATGGATAAGAAGATGTGGTACATATATACAGTGGAATATTACCAAGCCATTAAAAAGAGTGAAATAAATCCATTTGCAGCAATGTCTTCAACACAGTGCTAGAAGTTTTAGCTACTGGAATAAGGCAAGAAAAGGAAATAAATGGCATACAAGTCAGAATGGAAGAAATAAAACTGTTTCTACGTGCTGATAACATGATGGTCTATGTAGAAAATCCCAAGGAAATTACAAAAAGATCGTCTTAGAACTAGAGTCATCAAGGTCTCAGGATATCAGATTAAACACCCCAAAATCATTTCTATTTCTGTGTGTAAGCAATGAACACATGGAAAAAATTTCAGTACCCCTTTACAATCCCTCAAAAATTCAATACATAAGTATAAAATGAATAAAACATGTACAGGACTTATATGCTGATAACTACTGATGAAGTAAATCAAAGCACTACAAAAATGGAGAGACATATATCATGTTCATGGATTAGAAGACTCAACAAAGTAAGCATGCAAATTCTCTGCAAATTTATATACTGGTTTAAAACAACCTCTATCAAAATCCTACCAAGATTTTTAATAGATATAGACAGATTGTGCTAAAATTTATATGGAAATACAAAGAAACTAGAATAACTAAAATAATTTTAAAAAAGAAAAATGAGAAGAATCAGTCTACCCAATTAAAAGACTCATTACATAGCTACAGTAATCAAAACTATGTGGTATTGGTGGAGGAACAGACACACAGATCAATGGGACAGAACAGAGAAACCAGAAATAAAGCAACATAAATATGCTCAACTGATTTTTTACAAAGAAGCCAAAATAATGGAGGAAGATAACCTTTTCAACAAATGGTGTTGGAGGAATTGGACATCCATAGGATCCACAGGCAAAAAATATATATATATATTTTTAACACAAGTCCTTATACAAAAATGGCTTCAAATGGATGGTGGACTTAAAATGTAAAACTTGTAGAATAAACACAAGAGAAAATCTAAGCAAACTAGATTTGCTGACAAGAGCAAGGTCTGTAAAAGGAAAATTGATAAACTGGACTTCAAAACTTAAACTTTGTTTTGCAAAAGATAAGAGCAGGAGAAACCATGCATATGACAAAGAACTAGCTCTAGAATATAAAATAAAGAACCTCAAAAGTCAGCAATAAAGAAACAAACATCCAGTTAGGACATGATCAAAGTTTTGAAAAGATATTTCACTGAAATATCTATTCAGACAGCAAACAAGTATTGAAAAGATATTCAACATAATTAACCATCAGGGGAATGCAAATTAAAACCCACAATAAAAAGAAAAAAATCCAGTGAGATATCACTACACATCTATCAGAATGGCTAAAATAATAAAAAATGGTGACAACAGCAAATGCTGACAAGATGTAGAAAAACTAGATTACTTATCCACTGCTGGTGGAAATGCAAAATAATACATACAGTCTAGAACACAGTTTGACAATTTCTTAAAACAAAAACAAAAACAAAACATGTAACTACCATGTAATTCACAAATGCACTTCTAGGCATTTATCCCAGAGAAATAAAGACTTATATTCATAGCAAAACCTGTATACGAATGTTTATAGTGGCCTTATTCATAATAACCCCCAGATGGAAACAACCCCAGTATCTTTTTTTTCCTCTGTTGGCTATCTATTTTACATATGGTAATGTAACCCCAGTATCTTTTAAAGGATGAATGGTTAAACAAATAGCAGTATGTCCACATCATACAACACTACCCAGCAATAAAAAGGAAAGAACTATTGAAACATGCAAATAACTTGGACAAATCTCCACCAAATTATGCTGAGTGAAAAAAGTCAACCCAAATGGTTAAATATTGTGTAATTCCATTCATATAACATTCTGGAAATGACAAAAATTATAGAAACAGAATAGATTATTGGTTGCCATGGGTTAAGAAAGGGGATTCGTGATAGGAAAAGATGGGTGTGTCTATAAAAGTTTAACAAGCGAGATCTCTGTACTGAGAGAAAGGTTTTTATCTTGACAGTACATTGTCAATATCCTAGTGTGGTATTATACTACAGTTTTGCTAGGTGTTACTATTGAGGGAAACTGGGAAAAGCATAGGGCTTCCCAGGAGGCCCAACGGTAAAGAATCTGCCTGCCAATGCAGCAGACACAGGAGACATGGGTTTGATCCCTGGGTCAGGAAGATCCCCTGGAGAAGGAAATGGCAACCCACTCAAGTATTGTTGCCGAGAGTATTCCATGGACAGAAGAGCCTGGCGGGCTTCAGTTCAAAGGATTACAAAGAGTCAGGCATGACTGAGCAACTGAGCATGCATGGGCAAAGCATATAAAGGATCTCTCTGTATTATTTGCTTTGACTGCATATGAACCTATAATTGTCTCAAATAAAAAATTTAATTAAAGTAGTTTTTAGCTGATTCTCTTTGTATTTCACATAATAATATCATCTGTAAATAATTATAATGTTATTTTCTCCTTTCCAATTTTTATGCCTCATTTCCTTCTTTTGGCAGATTCAACTTAATGTTAGGCATTAGAAAAACAAACTGAGAAGAAAAATCTGCTACCACACAAAGTAATACAAACTGGATGGAAATATCTTTTTAACATATTTTCATTATGTGCTAGCACATATTACAGAATTTTGACATTATTTTTAAAAACTAAAACATTTTCCCAGATGTATTTAAAAGCTGTATCTGCACAGTAAGGGGAGGAATAACCAGGAGAGGCTAGAGGGGCCTGCACAGCCACGAAGAGAGACACTTCTAAGAGAAGCCGCAGACTTAGAGAAAATGTTTGAAAGACAAATCTGGTAAAGGGCTGGTTGCAGAACGCACAATGAATTCTCAGCTGAATAATAAGCCAATAAACAACCCAATAAAAAATAAGCAAAAGATCTAAATAGATCTTCAGCAAAGGAGATACATGTGGCAAATAAGCACTCAAGAAGATATTCAGCACTGCCTGTCATTAGGGAAGTGCAAATTAAAACCAATGAGATACTATGAGACACTATTATGTATCTGTTAGAATAACAGCTCAAAAACCCCAGAAAGCGAAAACCTCACATGATGGTGAGGATACAAGGCTGCTGGAACTTACATACATAAAAATAGTATATCTACTTTGGAAAACCACTTGGCAGATTCTTAAAGGTGAAATATATAGTTACTATATGACCCAGTAATTCCACTCCTGGGTATTTACCCAAGAGAAATTAATATATATTTCTACAGAAAAACCCAAGTAAGATGGTAGGTGTTGTGACAGGGCATCAGAGGGCAGACACACTAAAACCATAATCACAGAAAACTAGCCAATCTGATCACACGGACCACAGCCTTGTCTAACTCAGTGAAACTAAGCCATGCCATGTGGGGCCACCCAAGACAGCCGGGTCATGGTGGACAGGTCTGACAGAATGTGGTCCACTGGAGAAGGGAATGGCAAACCACTTCAATATTCTTGCCTTGAGAACCCCATGAACAGTATGAAAAGGCAAAAAGATAGGATACTGAAAGATGAACTCCCCAGGTCGGTAGGTGCCCAATATGTTACTGGAGATCAGTATAGAAATAACTCCAGAAAGAACGACGGGATGGAGCCAAAGCAAAAACAATACCCAGTTGTGGATGTGACTGGTGATAGAAGCAAGGTCCAATGCTATAAAGAGCAATACTGCATAGGAACCTGGAATGTTAGGTCCATGAATCAAGGCAAATTGGAAGCGGTCAACAGGAGATGGCAAGAGTGAATGTCGACATTCTAAGAATCAATGAACTAAGATGGACTGGAATGGGTGAATTTAACTCAGATGACCATTATATCTACTACTGTGGGCAGGAATCCCTTAGAAGAAATGGAGTAGCCATCATGGTCAACAAGAGTCCGAAATGCAGTACTTGGATGCAATCTCAAAAAAACGACAGAATGATCTCTGTTTGTTTCCAAGGCAAACCATTCAATATCACGGTAATCAAAGCCTATGCCCCAACCAGTAACGCTGAAGAAGCTGAAGTTGAAGGGTTCTGTGAAGACCTACAAGACCTTTTAGAACTAACACCCAAAAAAGATGTCCTTTTCATTATAGGGGACTGGAATGCAAAAGTAGGAAGTCAAGAAACACCTGGAGTAACAGGCAAATTTGGCCTTGAAGTATGGAATGAAGCAGGGCAAAAGCTAATAGAGTTTTGCCAAGAGAACGCACTGGTCATAGCAAACACCCTTTTCCAACAACACAAGAGAAGACTCTACACATGGACATCCCCAGATAGTCAACACTGAAATCAGACTGATTATATTCTTTGCAGCCAAATATGGAGAAGCTCTATACAGTCAGCAAAAACAAGACCAGGAGCTGACTGTGGCTCAGATCATGAACTCCTTATTGCCAAATTCAGACTTAAATTGAGGAAAGTAGGGAAAACCACTAGACCATTCAGGTATGACCTAAATCAAATCCCTTATGATTATACAGTGGAAGTGAGAAATAGATTTAAGGGACTAGATCTGATAGACAGATTGCCTGATGAACTATGGATGGAGGTTCGTGACATTGTACAGGAGACGGATAAAGACCATCCCCAAGAAAAAGAAATGCAAAAAAGCAAAATGGCTGTCTGAGGAGGCCTTACTAATAGCTGAGAAATGAAGAGAAGCAAAAAGCAAAGGAGAAAAGGAAAGATATTCCATTTGAATGCAGAGTTCCAAAGAATAGCAAGGAGAGATAAGAAAGCCTTCCTCAGTGATCAATGCAAAGAAATAGAGGAAAACAATAGAATGGGAAAGACTAGAGATCTCTTCAAGAAAATTAGAGATACAAAGGGAACCTTTCATGCAAAGATGGGCTCGATAAAGGACAGAAATGGTATGAACCTGACAGAAGCAGAAGATATTAAGAAGAGGTGGCAAGAATACACAGAAGAACGGTACAAAAAAGATCTTCAAGACCCAGATAATCACGATGGTGTGATCACTCACCTAGAGCCAGACGTCCTGGAATGTGAAGTCAAGTGGGCCTTAGGAAGCATCATGCGAACAAAGCTAGTGGAGGTGATGGAATTCCAGTTGAGATATTTCAAATCCTGAAAGATGATGCTGTGAAAGTGCTGCGCTCAGTATGCCAGGAAATTTGGAAAACTCAGCAGTGGCCACAGGACTGGAAAAGGTCAGTTTTCATTCCAATCCCAAAGAAAGGCAATGCAAAAGAATGCTCAAACTACCACACAATTGCACTCATTTCACACGCTAGTAAAGTAATGCTCAAAATTCTCCAAGCCAGGCAATACATAAAACGTGAACTTCCAGATGTTCAAGCTGGTTTTAGAAAAAGCAGAGGAACCAGAGATCAAATTGCCAACATCCACTGCATCATCGAAAAAGCAAGAGAGTTCCAGAAAAACATCTATTTCTGCTTTATTGACTATGCCAAAGTCTTTGACTGTATGGGTCACAATAAACTGTGGAAAATTCTGAAAGAGATGGGAATACCAGATCATCTGACCTGTCTCTTGAGAAACCTGTATGTAGGTCAAGAAGCAACAGTTAGAACTGGACATGGAACAACAGACTGGTTCCAAATAGGAAAAGGAGTACGTCAAGGTTGTATATTGTCACCCTGCTTATTTAACTTATATGCAGAGTACATCATGAGAAACGCTGGGCTGGAGGAAGCACAAGCTGGAATCAAGATTGCCGGGAGAAATATCAATAACCTCAGATATGCAGACGACACCACCCTTATGGCAGAAAGTGAAGAGGAACTAAAGCCTCTTGATGAAAGTGAGGGAGAATGAAAAAGTTGGCTTAAAGCTCAACATTCAGAAAACTAAGATCATGGCATCCAATGCTATCACCTCATGGGAAATAGATGGGGAAACAGTGGAAACAGTGTCAGACTTTTATTTTTTGGGGCTCCAAAATCACTGTAGATGGTGATTGCAGCCATGAAATTAAAAGACACTTACTCCTTAGAAGGAAAGTTATGACCAACCTGGATAGCATATTTAAAAGCAGAGACATTACTTTGCCTCCAAAGGTCCGTCTAATCAAGTCTATGGTTTTTCCAGTGGTCATGTATGGATGTGAGAGTTGGACGGTGAAGAAAGCTGAGCACTGAAGAATTGATGCTTTTGAACTGTGGTGTTGGAGAAGACTCTTGAGAGTCCCTTGGACTGCAAGGAGATCCAACCAGTCCATCCTAAAGGAGATCAGTCCTAGGTGTTCATTGGAAGGACTGATGTTGAAGCTGAAACTCCAGTACTTTGGCCACCTGATATGACAGGTTGACTCCTTGGAAAAGACCCTAATGCTGGGAAGGATTGGGGGCAGGAGGAGTAGGGGATGACAGAGGATGAGATGGCTGGATGGCATCACTGACTCGATGGACATGGGTTTTGGGTAGACTCCAGGAGTTGGTGTTGGACAGGGAGGCCTGGCGTGCTGTGGTTCATGGGGTTGCAAACAGTAGGCACCAAATGAGTGACTGAACTGAACTGAACTGAACAGAAAAACCTACACATGAATATTCATAGCAAGTTTATTCATAATTGCCAAAAACTAGAAATAAGCCAAATATCTGTCAATAGGTGAGTGGATAAATAAACTGTGTATGTAATACAATGGAAAACTACTTATCAATAAAAAAGAGATCTATTGATATAAGCAACAAATTAGAGGCATCTCCAATGCATTGTTAAGTAAAAGAAGCCAGTCTCACATGATTTCATTTATATGACATTTTTAGGAAATGCATACTCCACGGACATAATACAGATCAGTGGTTACCAGAAGCTGGGACTGTGGGGAGAAAATTAACCAAAAGGGGGTATATGAGAACTTCTATGGAATGATGGAAATGCTCTGTATTTTGATTATGGTGGTGGTTACATAACTGTATGTATTTGCAAAATTTAAAGGACTAAACACCTAACAGAAGTGGATTTTATTCTAAGGTATATCTCCATTGACTGAACTTGGAAAAAAAAAAATCTTTTAAGGTATAAGAAAGGCAGATTAAAACCTGGGGGAAGATACTAGATATACAGATCTGACAAAGGATTACTATCAAGAATATATAAAGAAGTTCTATAAGTAGATAAAAGGATAACTAATCCAACAGAAATACAGTAAGGAGACAAGAATGCATATGGTTAATAAACATAGTACTGGTAATTGGGAAATGCACATCAGGACCAATTTACAAACTCATTCAATTGGCAAAAATTACTAAATCGGATGATATCAACTGCTCAAAGAGGTTGAAAATAGAGAGTTTCTTATACACTGCTAAGGGTATAATCACTTTAGAAAAAGTTTAACATCATTCCCGAAAGTTGCATTCACAAACAATGATTTAGCAAATTTACTTCTAGATATAGACCCATAAGAAACTGTTGTATATGTAAAACTATGTCTCTGGCAGCATTGTTCACTATAGGAGAAACCTAGAAATGGCCCAAAAGTTCATCAGCAAAGAAATGGATAATTAAACTGTGTTAGAGCCAAAGAGTGAAATACACAAAGCAGACAAAATAAGTGAATTAGAGTGCTATGCAATAAAGCGATATAATAAAGAGGAAATAAAAGAAAACAGGATTCAAAATAACGATTACTACAACTCAACAACAACAAAATACACACAATTAAAACATGGGCAAAGGACTTGAATTGACATTTCTCCAAAGAAGATACATAAATGACCAAGACGCATATAAAAAGATGTGCAATAGGGAAATGCAAATCAAAACCACAATGGGAAATCATCACATACCCATTAGGATGGCCACTATCCAAAACAAACAAACAGAAATCAACAAGTGTTGCCAAGGATGTGGAGAAACTGGAACCTCCTACATTGCTGGGGGGAGTATAGTGCAGCCTTTATGGAAAGCAGCATGATGGTTCCTCAAAAAATTAAAAATAGAGTTACTACATGATCCAGCAATTCCATTCTGGGTACGTATAAAAAAGAATGGAGGGACTTCCCTGGCGGTCTAGTGGTTAAAACTCCATGCTTCCACTACACAAGGTGTGGTTTTGATCCCTGGTTGGGGAACTAAGATCCCGTGTGCTGTGTAGTGCAGCCAAAAAATTATTTAAATTTTTTAAATTAAAAAAAAAAAGAATTGAAAGCAAGATTTCAAAGAAATATCTGCATACCCATGTTCATAGTAGCATTATTCAAGATAGCCAAAAGGTGTAAGTAACTCAAGTATTCATCAACAGATGAAAGGATCAACAAAATGTGGTAAAAACATACAATGGAATATTCTTCAGTCTTAAAAAACAAGGAAATTCTATCATGTGCTACAACATGGATAAACTTTAAGGGTACTATGCAAATTAAAATGTCAGTCACAAAAGGAAAAATACTGTATGATTCCACTTATATGTGATACCTAGAATAGTCATATTTCATAGAGACAGAAAGTAGAATGATGGCTGCCAAGGGGAGGAGGAATAAGGAGCTGTTCTTTAATGGGTACAGAGTTTAAGTCTTGCAAGATGAAAACAGTTCTGAAGATGAATTGCACAACTATGCAAATGTACTAAACACTATAGAGCCGCACACTTTAAAAATGGTTTAAATGGTAAATTTTATGTCATGCATATTTTACTACAATTGAAAAGGAAAGATAATGATTACTTCTGGTAGTGAGAGAGGTGGAAAGAACAGCTTAGTTGTGATGGGACCATAAGATTAGATATGTGCTAGTTCTCAAAGTCTTATATTTTGTTATATGTGGTAGATTTGCAAGTAGTTACAATATTGCTATAAATAAATAAGTAAACGGATGATTGCTGCTGCTGCTGCTGCTAAGCTGCTTCAGTCGTGTCCGACTCTGTGCGACCCCATAGATGGCAGCCCACCAGGCTCCCCCGTCCCTGGGATTCTCCAGGCAAGAATACTGGAGTGGGTTGCCATGTCATTCTCCAATGCATGAAAGTAAAAAGTGAAAGTGAAGTCACCCAGTCGTGTCCGATTCTCGGTGACCCCATGGACTGCAGCCTACCAGGCTCCTCCATCCATGGGATTTTCCAGGCAAGAGTACTGGAGTGGGGAGCCATTGCCTTCTCCGAAATGGATGATTAGGAAGGAAAAAAAAAGTAGGAAGGAAGCGGGGAAGAAGGGAGAGATAAGGAGGGAGGGAGAGAAGGAATAAAAGAAAGAAAAACAGCAGGGCATGCTTGGACCAATGATGAGAATGAGTCATGAACCAAGCATCATGATTAATCCAATGCTGTGTTCCTGAAGTCCTTCCCTAAAAACTTCCAAAGGGTCAAAGGAATCCTAGATTATCTGAAATGAAACGGATCTCAGAAACCACTAACTGAATTCCATCATTCAAGATGATGAGAAAAGTGATGCAGAAATAGATGAGAAATGTGAATGATGATCAGAGAAGTTCAGTGATTTCTCTAAAGTCACACAGATATCCACATTCTAATCCTTCCTCAGCTATGTTTTTTAAAACAGACAGTAGCAATGAGGGCAAATTAAGAACAGACATCCATTCTTACAACCATCCCATTCTTACAATATTCCTATAAGGAAGGAATTATTATTCAAATTTTACATATGAGAAATCTGAAGCCTAACGATGTTTAAAAAAACTTGCCTAAGGTTTCTCAGCTGGTGAGAGGGAGAGTCAGCACTCAAACCCAGGTTGGTGGGTGTCTTCAGGACCCACACTCCCTTCATGCCACTCAGAAGCCTGGTTCACAGCTACAGGGCGACATTCCCACTGCTGCTTTGTGACGGCCCTCAATTTCATTTAAAACTTCTCTTTGTAATTTTTTAAAATGTATTTATTTTTTATTGAATTTTACTGCTTTACGGAATTTTGCTGTTCTCTGTCAAACCTCAACATGAATCAGCCGCAGGTCACATCTATCCCCTCCCTCTGAACCTCCTCCCGTCTCCCGCCCCCTCCCACCCCTCTAGGTTGTACTGAGCCCCTGTTCCGGCTTCCTGAACCACACAGCAAATTCCCCTTGGCTATCTGTTTCACATATGGTAACGTAAGTTTCCATGATACTCTCTCCACACCTCTCACCCCCTCCTCCCCTCTCCCCATGGCCATAAGTCTATTTTCTATGTCAGTTTCTCCACTGTTGCCCTGTAAATAAATTCTTCAGTACCATTTTTCTAGATTCCATATATATATGCATTAGAATATGGTATTTATCTTTCTCTTTCTGAGTCACTTCACTCTGTATAATAGGCTCTAGGTTCATCTACCTCATTAGAACTGACTCAAACACGTTCCTTTTTATGGCTGAGTAATATTCCATTGTGTACATAACTTCTTTATCCATTCATCTGTCAATGGACTTCCAGGTCGCTTCCATGTTCTAGCTATTGTAAACAGTGCTGCAATGGAACATGGGATACATGTGTCTCTTTCAATTTTGGTCTCCTCAGGTTATATGCCTAGGAGTGGGATTGCTGGGTCATATGCAGTTTTATTTCTAGTTTTTTAAGGAATCTCTATACTGTCTTCCATAGTGGCTGTATCAATTTACATTCCCACCAACAGTGCAAGAGCATTCCCTTTTCTCCACACCCTCTCCAGCCTTTATTATTTGTAGATTTTTTGATGATGGCCATTCTGACTGGTGTGAGGTGATATTGTATTTTTGATTTGCATTTCCCTAATAATGAGCGATGTTGAGCATCTTTTCATGTGTTTGTTAGCCATCCGTATGTCTTCTTTGGAGAAATGTGTTTAGGTCTTTTCCCCACTTTTTGATTGGGCTGTTTGTTTTTCTGGTATTGAGTTGTATGCTGCTGCTGCTGCTAAGTCGCTTCAGTCGTGTCCGACTCTGTGTGACCCCATAGATGGCAGCCCACCAGGCTCCCCTGTCCCTGGGATTCTCCAGGCAAGAACACTGGAGTGGGTTGCCATTTCCTTCTCCAATGCATGAAAGCAAAAAGTGAAAGTGAAGTTGCTTAGTTGTGTCTGACTTAGCGACCCCATGGACTGCAGCCTACCAGGCTCCTCCCTCCATGGGATTTTCCAGGCAAGACGACTGGAGTGGGGTGCCAGTGCCTTATCCATGAGTTGTACGAGCTGCTTGTATGTTTTGGAAATTAGTCCTTTGTCAGTTGTTTCATTTGCTATTATTTTCTCACATTCTGACGGTTGTCTTTTCACCTTGCTTTCTCTTTGCAATTATATCAGAAAATTGTTACTGTGATTATATCAGAAAATTGTTTCCCTATGGGGAAAAAGGGTATAACTATACTTAGTTTATATATTCCATATGTCTTGGTTTTAAAATACACCATGAGTGAGAGACAAATTTATAAAGGTAACATGAGCTGGCCAGAGAAATGTTTTGATTTATAGAAAAATCTTAAGTAAGATAAAACAGACGTGATGTCACAGCAAGCCCTATTCCTGTGGCTGGGACTTAGGAAGAAAGGCTCCAGGGAAAGACAGGCTCTCACTTCAGACGAAGAGTCTGGGAGATTTCACAAACTGACAGAAGTGGGTGAAGGCAGCGCTCCACAAGACCTGGGCCATCATTAGGGATGGGGAGACGCCCTGCATCTTTAGCAAATGCTCTGACTCCCAACTAGACCCCAGCAACATCCTCCACAGAACAAGCTAACAAGTGAAAATGAGGATCTGACATTGTTTACAAGAGGCAATAATATCACACCCATCCCAGCCACACACACGTGGGGAGACGATTCACAAACCAAGATTACGCCCTGGTGGTGGTGGTTTAGTCACTAAGTCATATCCCACTCTTGCAGCCCCATGGACTGTAGCCCACCAGGCTCCTCTGTCCATGGGATTCCCCAGGCAAGAATACTGGAGTGGGTTGCCATTTCCTTCTCCAAAGATTACCCCCTAATTAGGACCAAAGAGGAGGAGCATGGGACACAAGGCAATTGCAATCACTTCTATTTCCACTTTTTTTCCTAGTAGATGCAACCAAGTAAATATTAAAAAAAAACAAAAACAAAAAACCCACTGGTAAAATATAGATTCAAAACCCAAAAGGGTGATACCATCAAGGTGTTGCATTCAATGTATTAGTAAATCTGGAAGACCCAGCAGTGGCCACAAAACTGGAAAAGGTCAATCCTCATCCCAATTCCCAAGAAGGGTAGTACTAAAGAATGTGCTAACCATTGGACAACTGCACTCATCTCCCATGCCAGTAAGGTCATGCTTAAAATCTTGCATGCTAGGCTGCAGCATTATGCGAACCAAGACATTCCAGATGTCCAAGCTGGGTTTAGAAAAGGAAGAGGAACCAGATCAAATTGCCAACATTCGCTGGATCATAGAGAAAGCAAGGGAATTGCAGAAAAACATCTACCTCTGTTTCATCGGTTACGCTGTGTGTGTAAGTGTTAGTCACTCAGCCATGCCCGACTCTTTGTGACCCCATGGACTGTAGCCCACCAGGCTCCTCTATCCATGGGATTCTCCAGACAAGGACACTGGAGTGGGTTGCCATTTCCTTCTCTATGTATGGATCATAACAAACTGCAGAAAGCTCTTAGAGAGGTGGGAATACCAGACCATCTTACCTGTCTCCTGAGAAACCCGTATGAGGGTCAAGAAGCAACAGTTAGAACCTTGTATGGAACAACTGACTGGTTCAAGATTGAGAAAGCAGTATGACAGGGCTGTCTACTCTAACCCTGTTTGTTTAACCTATATGCTGAGCACATCATGAGAAATGCCAGGTTGGGTGAGTTATAAGCTGGGATAAAGATAGGTGGGAGAAACATCAACAACCTCAGATATGTGGATGGTATGACTCTAATGGCAGAAAGCGAAGAGGAACTAAAAAGCTTCTTGGTGAGGGTGAAGCAGGAGAGTAAGAGTCGGCTTAAAACTAAGTATTAAAAAAACCAAGATCATGGCGTCCGGGCCCATTACTTCATGGCAAATAGAAGGGAAAAGGTGGAAGTAGTGACAGATTTCCTCTTCTTGGGCTCTAAAATCACTGCAGATGGTGACTGCAGCCATGACAGAAGACAGCTGCTTCTTGGCAGGAAAGCTATGACAAACCTAGAGAGTGTGTTGAAAAGCAGAGACATTACTCTTCCGACAAAGGTCTGCATAATCAAGGCTATGGTCTTCCCAGTGGTCATGAACGGTTGTGAGAACTGGTTTGTAAAGAAGGCAGAGTGCCAAAGAATCAATACCTTCGTACTGTGGTGCTGGAGAAGACTCTGGAACATCCCTTGGACAGCAAGGTCAAACCAGTCAATCTTAAGGGAAATCAACCCTGAATACTCATTGAAAGGACTGATGCTGAAACTGAAGCTCCAATATTTTGGTCATCTGATACAAACAGCCGACTCACTGGAAAAGTCCCTGATGCTTTAAAAGATTGAGGGCAGAAGGAGAAGAGGGCATCAGAGGATGAGATGGCTGGATGGCATCATCATGCAATGGACATGAACTTGGGCAAAGGAGATGGAGAGGAACAGGGAGGCCTGGTGTGCTGCAGTCCACGGGATCGAAAAGAGCTGGACATGACTGGGTGAATGAACAACCACAAAATATACACAACATAAAATTTACCATTCTGATCATTTTAAGTGTACAGTTCAGCAGCATTAAGTACATTCACACTGTTGTGCAGCCATCATCACCACTCCTCCTAAGAACTTCATCTTCCTAAACTGACACTCCACAGTCAGTAAATAATAAATTCCCATATTCCCTCCTCAATTTAACACCTGCAAATAAACCATTTTAAAGTACTTGCAGTAGAGTATTGAGTTTAGTCAAAACATGTGAGTGGGCTGGGAAATCAGTTAGTCAAATTATCTGTGAAGTCACTGAAGCAAAAACAGGACTCTGATCCTCCACGACTTTATCAGCATGATGGGAGGATGATACTAATTCATCCTAAGCCCACAATGCCCCACCTGTGCTGCACCCCTACATGTGCAGCTGGGTATGGCAAGGGAAATATATACATCCACGCAGTCTGGTCTCATTTTAATTCATGCTCTTGAATCTCAAGTGGGCCCTTAATGGCACACGCCAATCAAACGCATCTCCTGCTCATCTGCTCTCCCAGATGGCAATTCATACCTTCTTCTTTCTTCTTAACCCCCGACCTCCCCTTCCCCATTCTTTTTTCCCTTGTTTTAATTTCATTATGAAGTAGGAAAAAACATAATGAATCTCCGTAAGCACATCTGCCAACATTGACAATTACTGACCCAAGGCCAATTGCACATTATCTCTCTCTCTCTCTCTCTCTCACACACACACACACACACACACACACACAAACACACATGCACGCACGCTTCTGCACTCTCCTCCACTGGATTATTTTGAAGCAATCCCCTGTCACTGGATAATTTCATCTATAGATATTTTGGCATCTATCTCTAAAAGACAACCCTTTCACAAAACATAACCTCGATAACATCACACCTCCAAAATTATCAATAACCTAAAAATTTTTATTGCAATATAACTGCCTTACAAGGCTATGTTAGTTTCTACTGTACAACACCATGACTCAGCCATGTGTATACATAGATTCCATCCCTCTTACACCTCCCTCTCACCTTCCCACTCCACCTCTCTTGGTCATCACAGAGCACAGAGCTGAGATCCCTGTGCGACGTAGTAGCTTCCTGCCAGCATGCCCTGAGAAAATCACAACTCAAAAAGACACATGTATGCCAATGTTCATTGCAGCACTATTTAAAATAGAAATATAAAATAAATAAAACAAAGTAAAATAAAACTTTTATTGTTATCAAATATTCACTCATTGTTTAAATTTCCAATGGGTTCGCAAATGTTGGTTTTATTCACTGTTTGTTTGAATCAGAGCTCAAATAAGATCTGCAAACTAGTTGATAATTATTACGTCTCTTTTAACTTGTAAGTTTCATCTCTTTTTTTCCCTTACACATTTTTTTAAACTGGAGTTCTACCTCTCTTTTTTCCTTTACATTTCATTTTTTTAACTTTTTATTTTGGGGTATGGCTGATTAACAAACAATGTTGTGATAGTTTCCCGTGAACAGTGAAGGGACTCAACCATACATATATATGAATCCATTCTCCCCCAGTGGTTAGCTGGGGATGGTGAGATAGCATCATAGACTCAATGCACATGAATCTGAGCAAACTCCAGGGCATAGTGAAGGACAGGGAAGCCTGGTGTGCAGCAGTCCATGGAGCAGTACATGCAGCAAAGAGTTGGACACGACTTAGCAACCGACCAAGATTCTCCCCTAAACTCCCCTCCCATCCAGGCTGCCACATGACACTGAGCAGAGTTCCATGTGCTGTACAGTAGGTCCTTGTTAATCCATTTTAAACATAGCGATGCAAAAAAATAAAAATAAAAAATAAACATAGCAATGCATACATTGTGTATAGTCCTTCCCAAACTCCCTACCTACCCCTTCCCCTCTCATAACTTCGTTTTTGAAATCTGTGAGTCTATTTTGTAAGTAAGTACATTTGTATAATTTCTTTTTAGATTCCACATATAAGGGATATCATATGACATTTCTCCTTCTCTGCCTGATTTACTCAATATGACACTCTCTAGGTCTATCCATGTTGCTGCAAATGGCATTATTTCATTTTTTTGATGGCTGAATAATATTCCATATTGTGTGTGTGTGTGTGTGTGTGTGTGTACACATACCACATCTTTATTCATTCCTTTGTAGATGCACATTTCGTTTGCTTCCATGTCTTTGCTATTGTAAACACTGATACAATGAACATTGGGGTGCATATTTCCTTTTGGATTATGTTTTTCTCCAGATACATGCCTGGGAGTGGGATTTCAGGGTCATATGGCAGTTCTATTTTTAGTTTTTTTAAGGAACCTACATACTGTTCTCTGTAGTGACTGGACCAAGTTACATTCCCATCAACAGTGTATGGGAAGGTTTTCCTTCTCTCCACATCCTCTCCAGCAATTATTGTCTGTGGATTTTTTTGATGATAGCTATTCTGGTTGGTGTGATGTGATACCTCATTGTAGTTCTGATTTGCATTTCTCTAATAATTAGAGATGCTGAACATCTTTGAAGAAATGTCTATCTAGGTCTTTTGCCCAATTTTGAGTGGATTGTTTGTTTTGATGCTGTTAAGAGTCTTTAGCTATAAATTTTGAAGACTAATCCCTTATTGGTCACATCATTTGCAAATATTTTCTCCCTATCTGTGGGTTCTCTTTTTGTTTTTTGTTTCTTTTGCTGTCCAAAAGCTTTTGTGTTTAAGTAGGTCCCATTTGTTTATTTTTGTTTTTATTTCCATTGTTCTAGGAGATAAGTTGAAAAAGATATTGCTGTGATTTATGTCAGAGAGTGTTCTGTCTATGTTTCCCTCTAGAAGCTTCATAGTGTCTGGTCTCACACTTAGGTCTTGAATCCATTTTGAGCTTATTTTTGTGTATGGAGTTAAAGGATGACTTAATTTCATTTTTTTATATGTAGCTGTCCACTTTTCCCAGCACCATTTGAGGAGACTGTCTTTCCAACATTGTGAAGACCTGCCCCCTTTGTCATAGATTAAGTGTCCATAGGTACATGGGCTTAAATCTGGGTTTTCTATTCTGTTCCATTGCTCTATGTTTCTGTTTTTGTGCCAATATCATACTGTTTTGATGACTGTAGCTTTGTAGTATACACTGAAGTCAGGGAGCCTGATACCTCCAAATCCATCTTTCTTTCTCAAGACTGCTTTGGCTATTCAGGGTCTCTTGTTTCTCCATACAAGTTTTGAGATTTTTTTGTTCTAGTTCTGTGAAAAATGCCATTGTTAACTTCCACAGAGATTACATTGAATCTGTAGGTTGCCTTGGGTAGTATAGGCATTTTGACAATATTGATTCTTCCAACCAATGAACATGGTATATCTTTCCATCTGTTTATGTCTTTGATTTCTTTCATTAACATCATAGTTTTCAGAGTACAGGTCTTCCTCTCCTTGAGTAGGTTTATTTCTAAGTATTTTATCCTTTTTGATGTGATGGTAAATGGAAGTATTTCTTGAATTTCTCTTTCTGATCTTTCGTTGTTAGTGAATAGAAACGCAACAGATTTCTGTGTATTAATTTTGTAACCTGCAACTTTACCAAGTTCATTGATGAGTTCTAGTGGTTTTCTGGTAGTGTCTTTATGTCTTCTATGTATAATATCATGTCATCTGTAAACAGTGACAGTCTAACTTCTTTGCCAACTTGGATTTCCTTTACTTCTTTTTCTTCTCTGATTGCTGTAGCTAGGACTTCCAAAACTATGTTGAATAAAAGTGGTGAGAGTGGACATCCTTGTCTTGTTCCTGATCTTAAAGGCCTTTAGCTTTTCACCATCAAGTATGATGCTAGTTGTAGGTTTGTCATATATGGCCTTTATTATGTCGAGGTATGTTCCCTCTATGCCCACTTTCTGGAGAGTTTTTATCACGAACAGGTGCTGAATTTTGTCAAAAGCTTTCTCTTCATCTACTGAGATGATCATATGGTTTTTATTCTTCAATTTGTTGATGTGCTGTATCACATTGATTGATTTGTGGATGGTGAAAAATCCTTGCATCCCTGGGATGAATCCCACTTGATCTTTTTTTGTGTTGTTGGATTCAGACTGGTAGTATTTTGTTGAGGATTTATGCATCTATGTTCATCAGTGATATTGGCTTATAATATTCTTTTTGTGGTATCTTTGTCTGGTTTTGGTTTCAGGGTAATGGCTGCCTCATAAAATGAGTTTGGAAGTTTTTCCTCCTCTGCAATTTTTTGGAACAGCTTCATCAGAAGAGGTGTTAACTCTCTTCTAAATGTTTGATAAAATTCACCTGTGAAGCATTCCAGTCCTGGACTTTTGTTTGTTGGGAAGTTTTTAATCACAAGTTCAATTTCAGTGCTTGTGATTGGTCTGTTCATATTTTCTATTTCTTTCTGGTTAATTCTTGGGAAACTGTACCTTTCTAAGACTTTGTCCATTTCTTCCATATTGTCCATTTTATCGGCATACAGTTACTCATAGTCTCTTACTACCCTTGGTATTTCTGTGGAGTCAGTGTTAACTTTCTTTCTTAATTCCAATTTTATTGATTTGAGTCTTTTCTCTTTTTTTCTTGATGAGTCTGGCTAAAGATTTATAAATTTTGTTTATCTTTTCAAAGAAGCAACTTTTAGTTTCATTGATCTTTGTAATTGTTTTGTTTCCATTTCATTTATTTCTGCTCTGATCTTTATGATTTCTTTTCTTCTACTAACTTTAGATTTTGTTTGTTCTTCTTTCTCTAGTTGTCTTAGGTGTAAGGTTAGATTGTATAGTTGAGATTTTTCTTGTTTTCTGAGGAAGGATTGTAGTGCTAGAAACTTTCCTCTTAGAATTGCCTTTGCTGCATCCCATTGGTTTTGGAATGTTGTGCTTTCATTTTCACTTGTCTCTGGGTATTTTCTGATTTCCTCTTTGATTTCCTCAGTGATCCATTGGTTGTTTAGTAGCATACTGTTTAGCCTCCATGTGTTTGTGTTTTTTAAGTCTTTTTCTTGTAATCTTTTCTTAGATTTACTTCTAATCTCATAGCTTTGTGATCAGAAAAGATGCTTGACATGATTTCAATTTTCTTAAGTTTACCGAGGCTCACCTTGTGACCCAGCACGTGGTCAATCCTGGAGATGCTCCATGAACACTTGAGAAGAATGCCTGACACTTTACATCTTACAGAAACTGGGACTCTCCCATCCTTTTGCTCTTGGCTGATGGCTATGTTTATTCCTTGACAGAAAACAGAGATAACAAGCAAGAACCTCCACAGATGCCACTGCCCCGCCTGCCCGCCTGATGTCCTGCACATCCCGCCTCCTCGTCCTCCCCATGGGTGACCTGTCTGGCTCTGGGCCCAGTCTCCTCTTGCCGGCTCAGCAACAAGCTCCAGCAAGGATTCTTGTCCTCCTGCCTCACCAAGTTTTCCTTGCTTATTGGATCATTCCCACCGGTTCACAAATTTGCTGCAATTTATCCCAGCCCGGGAATCAGCCTTCTCGTACCCCGCTCTCACCTCTGCTGTGGCCCTACTTCCCTTTACTTTACAGGAAAAGTCCTTACAGGCCGGCCGATGCTTATATCCTTTAATTCCTCTTCTCCAAACTCCTTGTAACCTGTACCAACCAAGATTTTCCCATACAACTCAGCCAAAACTGGTCTTATCAAAGTCACCTCCGCAGTGTAAGTCCAGTGGTAAATAAATTCCTAGTCTCATCTTTCTTGCCCTAACACAAGCGATCGCTGTGTGTTCCTGAAAACACTTCCTTCACTTGGCATCTGGAACAGCACCATCTTCCTCCTTCCTTACTGCTCTTCCCTCTCCATCTCCTCTGCTGGATCCTCCTCTTCTGCCCATCTTCTAGGGTTGGACTGCCCCACGCCCCATCCTAGACGGTCTTCTCTACTTAGACTCTGTGCCTTGGGATCTCACTCAGTCTCACAGCACTGAACACCATGTTTATGCTGAAAAGGGACAGTGCGTGGGGCTGCAGAGTTGGACACAACTGAGAGACTAACAGTTAACACTATATGCTGAAAACTCCTAATTTTAAATCTCTAACTGGTGAAGAACGCCTGCAATGCAGTTGACACTGTTCAGTTCCTGGGGTCAGGAAGATCCCCTGGAGAAGGGATAGGCTACCCACTCCAGTGTTCTGGGCTCCCCTGTCTTCCTTGGTGGCTCAGACAGTAAATAATTCCCCTGCAATGTGGGAGACCTGGGTTCCATTCCCGGGTTGGGAAGATTCCCTGGGGGAGGGCATGGCAACCCACTCTAGTATTCTTGCCTAGAGAATCCCCACGGACAGAGGAGCCTGGGGGGCTGCAGTCCATGGGGTTGCAAAGAGTCGGACACAACTGAGCGACTAAGCCCAAGCACAAACTCTCTTATATTTTAATAAACTTTTCCTTTCACTGAGACCTTTTTTTCCCCAATATTACCACCACCACAACCACGTGAGAAGGAAAGGGAAGGGTATCACTCTTCCCTTCAACAAAGAACACTGGCTTTTAAATGCTTTAAACTTGTCAAAGTGTTTCAGCATTTTCACTATAACCAATCCTCACAACCTCCTTGTATGGTAGACATTATTCCCATTATTTCCATCTGACAGATAAGAAAACTGAAGCTCAAATGATTTTTAAAAATCCTTTATCTGAGGGAAAAGAGATTTGTCTTACCCAAGGTCATAGAGTTAGAAGCAGGAGAGCCAGCAATTGAATCTGACACCCATGATTTCACATCACATGGTCTTTCCTGTCCACCATGCTTCCTTAGTTTAATATTGATGGGAAAACAGTGGCCCTGGTAACAGAGCAATGGAATGAAGGATAGTTTGCTCAGTTCAGTTCAGTTCAGTCACTCAGTTGTGTCTGACTCTTTGTGACCCCATGAACCACAGCATGCCAGGCCTCCCTGTCCATCACCAACTGCCAGAGTCTACCCAAACCCATGTCCATTGAGTCAGTGATGCCATCCAACCATCTCATTCTCTGTCGTCCCCTTCTCCTCCTGCCCTCAATCTTTCCCAGCATCAGGGTCTTTTCAAATGAGTCAGCTCTCCGCATCAGGTGGCCAAAATATTAGAGTTTCAGTTTCAACATCAGTCCTTCCAATGAACACCCAGGACTGATTTCCTTTAGGATGGACTGGTAGGATCTCCTTGCAGTCCAAGAGACTCTCAAGAGTCTTCTCCAACATCACAGTTCAAAAGCATCAATTCTTTGGCGCTCAGCTTTCTTTATAGTCCAACTCTCAATTTGCTCAAGGTTACATTAAGTCATTTCTGGGACAAAAGCAAGAACTTCCTGATTAATTCAACTTTGCCTATAGTAGACCTCAAGTTTTCTTTCTCTCTTTCCAGACATCAGCAGTCAGAGGCTCCAGGGGAGGTGCTGAGGAGGAAGAGCAGGGAGACAGAAGGATTCCATTTCGCCAAGAATGGCCAGACAAACACACTGTATGCCAGACAGCACTCTAGAGCATCAGCTAGAGGCACAGCTGTTCTCCAGAGGCAGGAGCTGGCCTACTACTCGCGCCACGAGCCTGGCCCACGCAGTGGAATGTGAGTTGTGAGCCAAGATGGGGTTTGGATGAGGGGAGTGGAAAGACAGCCTGAGTGTTGCCAGTTACCTGTCTCCCTCCATCCTGCCAGGGCCATAAGGAGGCTCCTAAAACAAGCCACAGGCAGAGGAGACTGGCTCAACTAAGATGGGCACAATCTCGGAAACGACTGACCTCACCAGCTTCCCATTTTGCAGGTATGATGAGCACTTGCTGCTTTTGCAGCAGCCAGAAGGCAAGAAGCAGCAGACATTTCAAAGTCCTCAGGTGGCAGCATGGAGACCTAAGTAATGTGACTTTCTTATATGGCTTTGGTAACTCTGGTCACTGTGCTCTTATTTATTCTGCTATATCCAGGCTTTCTCTCTCTCCCATCAGCCTAGGGGCTCCCTGGGGTAGGTCTTCCCTCCCTTCAGTCTGGATTTCATGAACTGTGCCTCCCCCATCACACTGGGAGCTGTCTGCAGGCAGGGGCTGTGTCTCTCCCATTAGACTGGAAGCTACCCAAGATTAAAGGTCATATTTCCCATAGCTTTAGAGTGCCCTGAACCCCAGGGCTCCCATCTCCTCTTTTAACCACCCCAACACCAAGGACAGGGGACTGTGTTCTCTTCTCCCCTGCAATCTGACCTCTCAGAAGTCCATGAAGCACACGAGGGGACCTGGGAGAAGATCAGACTCTTGGGAGAGCATCAGGCACTCAGCTCATCCTCGATGCCCCAGCCTCACCTCTCTGGACTGAGATGTGGAGCAACTGACCTGCTTGATCTCTCTGCTCCCTCCCGGTCTCTCCCTTCTACATCCCGGCCCCGTAAGCCCTGCTGCCCGCTCTGGGAGCAGACAGAAAGGAAGGGCTCTCTCAGCCTAGCAGCACAACCCTAGTTTAACCACAGAACGCTTTGCCCTCACAATTAATAGTTTCACGCTTCCTCTTACAGTCTAATGACAGGAAAAAAAACAGGTGCTTCCTGAGGAAGAGGTCTACTTCAGGTTTTTCAGATGATAAGGGTTAGCTATACAACTTACATGGCTTTCATGATGGCTCAGAAGGTAAAGAATCCACCTACAATGCAGGAGACGCAGGTTCGATCCCTGGGTCGGGAAGGTCCCCTGGAGAAGGGTATGGCTACCCACTCCAGTGTTCTGGCCTGGAGAATCCCATAGACAGAAGAGCCCAGCTGGCTACAGTCCACGGGGTTGCAAAGAGTTGGACACGACTGAGTGACTAAACGTAGAGTGTCTCCTTTTATTCTGCATCTCCTAAGAAACTTAGGAGGAAAAATCTGTGCTCAGATGGAATTTCTATCTCCCCTCAGCTCATGGATTTTATTATTTTATTCCAAATTTAATCATCTTGTTTTATTTAAGCCATCATAAGAGTCTTTAAATCCTAAATTATACAAAGATGCATTAAAAATTATATTGTGCATATATTTTTGTCTTATTAGTGACCTGAGAGGACAAAATTATGCAGTGATTCTTAAAATGGGCTTTAGAATTAGAGACCTGGACACACCACAGTTTTTATTAGTTTACCAGTGAATTACTGTGTGAATGTCGGCCACTCATTCAATCTATCTGAGCTTTGGTTGCCTTGCTGATACACTGGGGATAGCATCTCTTCAATCCATTCTTGCTGATCTAAATCTCTTACCAGGCCTTCCCCTCCTGGCTCCCGCCTAGCCCTCTGCTCTGCGACCACGCTGGACTTCATGGCCCCACATGCTCACAGGCTGTTCCCGCTGCCTGAGGCTCTCTCCACCCTAGCTTCACCTGTTACCTTTCCTGCTGGATCCTCATGACATCGCAGTTTAAAAGTCTCTGCTTGGGAGGGGCCTTCCTTCATCTTTTACTTTAGACCAAGTTAATCCCAGTCTGCTGGCCAATGCTTCCCAAACTTCAGTGTACATATGACTGATTCATCCAGTGATCTTACTAAAATACAGCGTGTCTGGGTGGGACCCTACATTTGTTATTTATAACAAGCTGCATGCAGGTGGTCTGAATGCTGCTGGGAGGAGCACCCTTGAGAGTGACAAAGCACTCTTGCACACCTGTAGTCATTTGTTTAATGACATCTGTCTTCCTGCTAGACCAAGCTCTGTACCCCAGGCACAGGGACAGTGCCTAGACCAGAAGCACTCCAGAAATGCTGGCTGATTAAACTGAGCAATATCTGTGATATCTCTAGCCTGGTTTCTGGTCAGAGAAAAAGAGATTCAATAAATGGTACCAATCATTATTAATAATATTATGATTATACGCTCACCACAACTTCATGTCTTTGGCTTCTCTCCCAACCCAAATAGTTCTTAGGATGGTCCTGGACATAAAACCAAGGCCTGGAATGTGTTTGTTGAATGGATGCCTAAAGGAAGAAGTGAATGAGAGGCTCTGATCCAGGGCCCTTTCTGAGTGTCCAACATACATCGAATGTCACAATTAATAATTTCCCAGCCATTCATATAAACCCAAACCCTCCGTTCTACCAATTTCTGCTTGTGGTTAGGAGCATACAGTTCAAAAACACACAACAGAGACCAAAGAGTTACTGAGAAATCCTCAGAGCAAACAAACAAGTGACAGCCCAGGAAGGAGAGTATTGTTTTTGAAATTATTTCCTTAGTCCTCAAAGAACTGGAACAAAGCAGGATTGTGTTGGCTGCCTCCCCTGCAAGAATTCACATTCTAGGCCTGTCTAAATGCCAGCCTAAATGCTACTCAGAATACAATTACTAAACCCAGCAAGCATCAGCCACGGGCGGAGGCTACAATGCTACCCTTCCCACCAATTTCACAGTGACTTCAGGCAGCGAACCTCATTTCTCTGCATTCAGCTTTTCTGATTACCACACTCTGGCTCCCCCGCCTCCATTTTGTTGCTTGTGGCAAAATCCATGCTGTCTCCTTGAGGCCAGAGAATAGGCAGACCTGTGTGCAGTTCAGAAGCTTCTAAACAAAATAATCTCAAGGAAACCATGGATCAGGCCATATCCAGGCAAGCTAACCCATTGGCAGAACCAATTCCCTTCATTCTCAACTGCCTACAGATTAGGGAGGAAAGTAGAAACCTGGAGAACCTGCTGAAAGACTCTGTGCCTCCAAGTAGATGAATCTAGGACTAGAGGGAGCCACTTACTTAAACAAAGGGAGTTGGAAGCATCAGCCCTCAAATTCAAATGTGGGGTCTTAAGTATTAAAAAAGGAGATAGTTTTGAGTGTTGATTTGCATTTTCCTCATATGAACAAAATGTTGTAAGGAAATAAGATTGAAATCAAACCAATGAACGTTTACTAGGAAAGATACTGTGGGAGGTAAATAGAAATAAATAAAATAGGACATTGACCATACTTACAATCTTGTTAGGGGGATGAGATAAATAAGAATAGTAAATAACAATGTGGCATGTAAGAAATGCATCAAGTCTACAACATCAGAGACATTACCATGAAGTAAATATCTAAAAGCTGAATGAACAGTTCAGGTGTTCCACTTCACTGGCAAGGCATTTCTGGAGAACACATCTTAAAGTTCACTTTTGTCAGGTGAAACCCTGCTTCAGTCACTCCTGCCACATTCAGTCTTATCAGCTAAAATCAGAATGTGAATAAACAAAGGCAGTGAGAATGGATGATCTATGAGTGAGTCCCCAAAGTACCCCTTCATGGATCACAGCCTTGTCGTTGCAAAGGGGCTTGGGTAACTCAACAAAGCTATGAGTCTTGCCGTCTAGGGCCACCCAAGATGGACAGGTCATAGTAGAGAGTTCTGACAAAACGTGGTCACTGGAGGAGGGAATGGCAAATCACTCCAGTATTCTCACCATGAGGATCCCATGAACAGCATGAAAAGGCAAAAAGATATGACACCAGAAGATGAGCCCCGCAGGTCAGAAGGTGTCCAGCATGCCACTGGGGAAGAGCAGAGGGCAATTACTAATAGCGACAGTGAGAATGAAGCAGCTGGGCCAAAGCAGAAATGACACTGGGATGTGGCGGTATCTAGTGGTGAAAGCAAAGTCCGATGCTGTAAAGAACAATATTGCATAGGAACCTGGAATATTAGGTCCATGAATCAAAGTAATTGGACATGGTCAAGTAGGAGATGGCAAGAGTGAACACTGACATCTTAGGAATCAGTGAACTAAAAGGGACAGGAACGGGTGAATTTAATTCAGATGACCATTATATCTACTACTGTGGGCAAGAATCCCTTAGAAGAAATGGAGTAGACCTCATAGTCAACAAGAGTCCAAAATGCAGTACTTGGGTGCAATCTCAAAAATGACAGAATGATCTGTTTGTTTTCAAGGCAAACCATTCAACATCACAGTAATCCAAGTCTATGCCCCAACCACTAATGCCAAAGAAGCTGAAGTTGACCGGTTCTATGAAGACCTACAAGACCTTCCAGAACTAACACCAAAAAAAAGACATCCTTTTCATCACAGGGGACTGGAACACAAAAGCAGAAAGTCAAGAGATACCTGGAGTAACAGGCAAGTTTGGCCTTGGAGTACAAAATGAAGCAGGGCTAACAGAGTTTTGTCAGAAGAACACACTGGTCACAGAAAACACCCTTTCCCAACAACACAAGTGACAGCTCTACACACGGACATCACCAGATGGTCAATATCAAAATCACGCTGATTATATTCTTTGCAGCTAAAGATGGAGAAGCTCTGTACAGTCAGCAAAAACAAGACCTGGAGCTGATTGTGGCTTAGATCATCAGCTCCTTACGGCAAAATTCAGGTGTAAATTGAAGAAAACAGGGAAAACCACTAGGCCATTCAGATATGACCTAAATCAAATCCCTTATACAGTTGTTGTTGTTCAATCACTAAGTTGTGTCTGACTCCTTGCGACCCCATGGACTGAAGCATGCCAGGCTTCCCTGTCCTTCACCATCTTCCAGAGCTTGCTCAAATTCATGTCCATTGAGTCAGTGATGCCATCCAACCATCTGTCCTCTGTCGTCCCCTTATCCTCCTGTCTTCAATCTTTCCCAGCATCAGGGTCTTTTCTAATGAGTTGGCTCTTCGCATCAGGTAGCTAAAATTCATCTTCAATAACAATCCTTCTAATAAATATTCAGGATTGATTTCCTTTAGGATGGACTGGTTTGATCTCTTTGCAGTCTAAGGGACTCTCAAGAGTCTTCTCCAACACCACAGCTCAAAAGCATCACTTCTTCAGCATTCAGCCTTCTTTATGGTTCAACTCTCACATTCATACATGACTACTAGAAAAACCACAGCTTTGACTACATGGACCTTTGTCGGCAAAGTAATGTCTCTACTTCGTAATATGCTGTCTAGGTTTGTCACAGCTTTTCTTCAAAGGAGTGAGCATCTTTCAATTCCATGGCTGCAATCACTGTCTGCAGTGATTTTGGAGCTCAAGAAAATAAAATCTGTCACTTCTACTTTTTCCCCTTCTATTTGCCATGAAGTGATGCTACCGGATGTTATGATCTTAGTCTTTTTTTTTAATTGAAGGATTATAGGTTACAGATAGAATTTTGCTGTTTTCTGTCAAACCTCAACATGAACCAGCCATAGGTATACATCCCCTCCCTTCTGAACCTCCCTCCCATCCCACCCCTCTAGGCTGACACAGAGCCCCTGTTTGAGTTTCCTGAGCCACACGGCAAATTCCCACTGGCTCTCTATTTTATACATGTTTCCATGTTACTCTTTCCTTATATCTCACCCTCTCCTCCCCTCTCCCCATGTCCATAAGTCTGTTCTCTATGTCTGTTTCTTTACTGCTGCCCTGTGAATAAATTCTTCAGCGCCATTTTTCTAGACTCCATATATATATGTTAGAATACGATATTTATCTTTCCCTTTCTGACTCACTTCACTCTGTTTAACAGGTTCTAGGTTCATCCACCTCATCAGAACTGACTCAAATGCATGTCTTTTTATGGCTGAGTAATATTGATCTTAGTTTTTTGAATGTTGAATTTTAAGCCAGCTTTTTCACTCTCCTCTTTCATCTTCATCAAGAGGCTCTTCAGTTCCTCTTTGCTTTTTGCCATAAAGGTGGTGTCATCTGCATATATAAGGTTATTGATATTTCTCCCAGCAATCTTTATCCCAGCTTGTCATTCATCTAGCCTGGCATTTCGCACAATGTACTCTGCATTGAAGTTAAATAAGCAGGGTGACAATATACAGCCTTGATGTACTCCTTTCCTAATTGTGAACCAGTCCATTGTTTCATGTTCAGTTCTACCTGCTGCTTCTTGACCTGCATACATGTTTCTCAGAAGACAGGTAAGATGATCTGGTATTCTCATCTCTTTAAGAATTTTCCAGTTTGTTGTGATCCACTTAGTTAAAGGCTTTAGTGTAGTCAATGAAGCAGAAGTCGATGTCTTTCTGGAATTCTCTTGCCTTTTCCATGATTCAACAGATGTTCACAATTTGATCTCTGGTACAGTAGAGATGATGAATAGATTCAAGAGATTAGATATTTGGTAGACAGAGTGCCTGAAAAACTATGGACAGAGGTTCACAACGTTATATACGAGGCACTCACCAAAACTATCCCCAAGAAAAAGAAATGTAAGAAGGCAGAGTGGTTGTCTGAGGAGGTTTTGCAAATAGCTGAGGAAAGAAGAAAAGCAAAAAGCAACAGAGAAAGGGAAAGATATACCCAAATGAACACAGAGTTTCAGAGAACAGCTAGGAGGGATAAGAAGGCCTTTTTCAATGAACAATGCAAAGAAGTAGAGGAAAACAATAGAATGGGAAAGACTAGAGATCTCTTTAAGAAAAGTGGAGCTATCAAGGGAATATTTCATGATAAAGGACAGAAATGGTAAGGACTTAACAGAAGCAGAAGAGATTAAGAAGAAGTGGCAAGAATACACAGAACCGTACAAAAAAGATCTTAATGACTGGGATAACCGCGATGGTGTGATCACTCACCTAGAGCCAGACAACCAGAAGTGTGAAGTCAAGTGGGCCTTAGGAAGCATCACTGTGAACAAAGTTAACAGAAGTGATGGAATCCCAGCTGAGATACTTAAAATACCAAGAGATGATCCTACTAAAGTGCTGCAGTCAGTACGTCTGCAAATGTGGAAACCTCAGCAGCGGCCGCAGGACTGGAAAAGGTCATCCAATCCCAAGGAAGGACGGTGCCAAAGAACATTCCAAGTACTGGACAACTGTGCTCATTTTGCATGCTAGTAAGGTTATGCTCAAAACCCTTCAAGCTAGGTTTGAGCAGTACGTGAACTGAGAATTTCCTGATGTACAAACTGGGTTTAGAAAATGCAGAAGAACCAGAGATCAAATTGCAAACATTCATTGGATCATAGAGAAAACAAGGAAATTCCAGAAAAATATCTATTTCTGCTTCATTGACCACATTAAAGTCTCTGTGTAGATCACAACAAACTGGAAAATTCATAAAGAGATGGAAATACCAGACTACCTTATCTATGTCCTAAGAAACCTGTGTGCAGGTCAAGAAGCAACAGTTTGAACCGGACATGGAACAATAAATTGGTTCAAAGCTGGGAAGGGAGTACATCAAGGCTGTATATTGTCACCCTATTTATTTAACTTATATGCAGAGTACATCATGTGAGATGCCGGGCTGGATGAATCACAAGCTGGAATCAAGACTGCTGGGAGAAACATCAATAACCTCAGATATGTAGATGATACCACTGGCAGGAAGTAAAGAGGACTTGATGACGGTGAAAGAAGGAAGTGAAAAAGCTGGCTTAAAACTCAACATTCAATGGATACAGAGTCCTTTCACTGTTCACCTGAGACTACCACACAGTAGTCAGCTACACCCCAATACAAAATAAAAAGTTTAAAATTACCAAAAAACTGTCAACATTCAAAAAACTAAGGTCATGGCATCTGGTGCCATCACTTAATGGCAAATAGAAGGGGAAAAAGTGGAAGCAGTGACAGATTTTATTTTCTTGAGCACCAAAATCACTGCAGACAGTGACTGCAGCCATGAAACTGAAAGATGCTCGCTCCTTGGAAGAAAAGTTATGACAAACCTAGCCAGGATATTCAAAAGCAGAGACATCACTTTACTGACAAAAGTCCATCTAGTCAAGGCTATAGTTTTTCCAATAGTCATGTACAGATGTGGAGTTGGGCTGTAAAGAAGGCGGAGAGCTGAAGAATTGAGGCTTTCGAACTGTGGTGCTAGAGAAGACTTTAGAGTCCCTTGGACAGCAAGGAGATCAAGCCAGTTAATCATAAAGAAAATTAACCCTGAAAATTCACTGGAAGGACTGAAGCTGAAACTGAAGCTCCCATACCCTGGCCACCTGACATGAAGAGCTGACTCTTTGGGAAAAATCCTGATGCTGGGAAAGACTGAGGGCAAGAGGAGAAGGGGACGACAGAGGATGAGATGGTTAGACGGCATCACTGACTCAATGGACATGAATTTGAACAAACTCTGGGAGACACTGAAGGACAGGGAAGCCTGGTGTAGTGCAGTCCGTGCGATCGCAGAGTCAGACAGGACTTAGCGACTGAAAAACAACAAGAACAAAGAGCTGAGGTCAGTGACACCAAGGGGCAGATGTGTCTGGAACACTGAGGTATACCACAGCAAAAGAGCGTCAGAGTTCAGAGGAGGAAGGGGTTGGGGAGACTCAGGGGAGGACTGGCAGATGCCACGGAGGTGGCATGGGCGCTGCTGGGCAAATCATCAGACAGTCTAGTTCTTGGAAGCTTAAAGAAGGGGCAGGAAGTCGGTCAGGCAGGGAATGCGTGCATCATTTGATACCGGGCTGTGACTGTGGAGTGAATGATTCAAGGCTGGTCTTGAGGGCAGGAAGGATGCCAGTTTGAATGGAGAGGGAAGTTCATGCGGAAGCACAATGGGAGAGGGGCTGGACAGAATGTGGGAAGCTTTGAAAGCTAGGCTAGAGGTTTTTTCTTTTTAAATTCTTCAAGTAACACAAGACATTCTTGCAGTAAGAGATGTAATACAGATGAAGTTGACAAACCCCTCAATACCTCTCAAGTCTCTCCTACATAGACAACACTGTTATTGGCTCAGTGGCGAGCCTCCTGTCAGGCTAGAGACTGCATGAACAGGCAATGGACTCACTGGAACGTTCCAAGTCAGGAGTTGTGTTCGCATCAGAACAGAAGCAGGGGTGAGCGGGTGACTCGTCAAAAACGGAGCACCGCGAGGCGTGAGGTGGGAGAGAGTGACTGGGATAGGGACGCAGGGTTTGCAAAGTCAGGGCTGGCTGCGCCAACCAAGATGGGAGGGGCTTGGCTGCATCGCTGATTTAGAACTGAGCAGAACCAGTATCCCAAGCAAAGACTTTATCCCAAGTAAAGACTCCCGGGAATAACAGAGGCCAGCGAAAGGTGGTAGGCAGAAGGATCTACTCAGTATTTTAAATTTTGACCTGTCACCTGCCTCAGTGGTGAAATAGGGGAAATAACTGTTTTGCTACATAGTAGCCCCTTAATAAATGATGGATTGAATGTTTTCAAGCCTAAATTGCAAGGGCCAAGAATACCGGTACAGAAGACACCATTGATTTCTCATCCAGAAATCATCCCTCCTTCTTCCCTGGTTTTTAGGATCCCATTTTTTTTTTTTTTTTCCTGGTATTGCCAGGCTCAGAGAAGGTGGATCATACCTTTTGCTCCAAGGTATGAGCCATGATTTGGCTAAGTCAGCATAGATACCATCTCCCCTGGCTCGTGCTTGGTTTAGAAATGGCCGAGGTGGCCAATGAGACATAAGAGGAAACTGGCTAGGGAAACTTCTGTCAAAGACAAAGCAGAGGCATGACATTTTATTCCTTCCAAGAACTTGACTATTTTAGGATATGATGCTTGGAAGTATGGCAACCATCCCATAATCATGAGGCACTAAACCTGGGGACTGAGGATCAACAAACTTAAGACACCAAAGAGGAAAGACAACAAAAGCTGCTGCTGCTGCTGCTAAGTCGCTTCAGTTGTGTCTGACTCTGTGCGACCCCATAGACGGCAGCCCACCAGGCTCCCCCGTCCCTGGGATTCTCCAGGCAAGAACACTGGAGTGGGTTGCCATTTCCTTCTCCAGTGCATGAAAGTGAAAAGTGAAAGTAAAGTTGCTCAGTCATGTCTGACTCAGCTACCCCATGGACTGCAGCCCATCAGGCTCCTCCATCCATGGGATTTTCCAGGCGAGAGTACTGGAGTGGGGTGCCACTGCCTTCTCCAACAAAGCCTGAGTCCTCTATAAGCCCTGCCCCAAACCTGAGGCTTATTTTGAGGGGTAATTAAGTGTCCTTTCACTTAAGCCTCTGTTGTCTGGTTATTCTGTTCAGTCATCTGAAGGCTGGCAAATGGTAACTGGTGAGGTAATGTGTTAACAGCTTTTACCAAGACCCTGAAATGTTTAATTGGGAAGCAAAGTTCTTGCTGTGCACTGGACCGAGTGAACAAGAGGAGGGAAAGGGGAGAAGCTGAACAGAGCAGGGGAAAGTCTAAAATAGCTAGAGCAGCCCAGGAAGTAGAAAACTCAGCTCAGTTCAAACAAGTGCAGTATGATACCATGAAACTTAATTGAATTCAACAAATGTTATTAGGTGTCTTCTGTGTACAAGGGATTCCCTGGTGGCTCAGACGGTAAAGCGTCTGCCTGCAATGCACGAGACCAGGGTTCGATCCCTGGAGAAGGAAGATCCCTGGAGAAGGAAATGGCAACCCACTCCAGTATTTCTGCCTGGAAAATTCTTGCCTGGAAAATTCCATGGACGGAGGAGCCTGGTAGGCTACAGTCTATGGGGTCACAAAGAGTCGGACACAGCTAAGCAACTTCATTTTCACTTTCAGTTTCTGTGTACAAAGCTTTGGGGGGAATAAAGTGCTGAATACATGGCCCACTATGTTCCAGGTATCTTTTTCCTTTTCTTCAGCAATTATAGATTAAGTACAAGATCCTGCTACTAGATCACTTTTTGCCCTACTCTGAAGGTTCTGTTTACCTTCCTTGTACTTCAAACGTGGCTATTTCCCAGGGTCTCACTCCCAAGCAATATCTTCTTAGTTTACACAGCACTGCTCTGTGGAATCCTATCTCTGCAATGGTTTTAATCATCTCCTACTTGATAAGATTCCCAATGAATTTCTCCTGTCCTTCCTTCTCTCCCACAAGTAAATTCATATTTACAGTTGTTTACTGACCATCTCCACTTGGGTCTCCTATAGGTACCTTATAAACAACATAATTAAACAAGACATATGACCTTCTCTACCAAACTTCTTCCTCTTCCTTATAGTCACATTATCCACCTACTTAAACTTGAGAACCAGACTCTTCTCTTTCTCTAAGGTGAAAAGTGAAAGTCGTTTAGTCATGTCCAACTCTTTTGAGATCCCATAGGCTATACAGTCCATGGAATTCTCCAGGCCAGAATACTGGAGTGGGTAGCCCTTCCCTTCTCAGGGATCGAACCCAGGTCTCCCACATTGCAGGTGGATTCTTTACCAGCTGAGCCACAAGGGAAGCCCTCTCTTTCATTAAGCCTTCCACGATCAATTTCTATCAATTTTGGCTCCAAAGTATCTAATTGCTCTGTCCCTTACTATTCATGCTTCCTGCTGTGCTTTAGTTAAAGTCTCAACAAGATCACTGTAAACGCTGATGCCTGTTTTCCTGCTGTCTAGTAGTATTTATCTCCTAGTTACAGCAGGTAAACGGTACAGTTCTGCTCTGTGGCGGCCACAGAAGGTGCAGACTCCCTTAGGACCTACAGCATTTGGGTCAACAGACCGCGTGGAGGCTCAGTCAAGCTCAACGACTGTCACTAATCAGTGTCTGCTTTTCGTCCTTTGCTCCAGGTTGGTTTGAGGACCACATTGGTTTGATGACTGCTCCCCATATTGTCCCATGTGGTCCAGCAACATGAGTGGACATCAACTGACCACAGCAGAATGCCAAACTACAGGACTCTGAGCTACTGTGTCTGCTTCTGCTGCTTGCGATTGAGTTGGGCTGTCTGTGGCACGAAGGCATGGGTGAAATGGGGGGTGGGGAAGGGTACGGAGGTGTCCAGAAGGAGGAAAGCACTGAAGCTGGAGAAGCAGATGGTCCACGGAGAAGCCTGGTATTCATCACCATGTCAGTGAGGGGCCTGAGCAGCACAGCCCAGGCCTGGACTGCAGCAGTCCTAGGCTCTAGTTCTCACCAAGCCATTTAACTCTCTGTACCTTTGCTTCCTTCCTTCAAACAGAGGTGTTACAAAGCAAGACTCTGCATGCTAGCCCAAGCTCCCCAACCTTAAATAACTCTGGATCCTTGTACCAGAAGTGAAATGTATGGGACAGAGGTGAAAGGTAGGACCATTTATCTATTTCATCATTTATATGTATAAACTGTGAAATCATAGTTTCATTTGTAACACAACTACAGATTTCATTCATATAGTATAATGCTGTCCAATGAAATATAAGCCACATATATAGTTAAAAATTTTCTAATAGTTATATTAAAATACTAAAACTGATAAATAGAAACAAGTGGAATTAACATTTTATTTAATCCAATATTACAAATTATCATTTCAACACACAATTGTTGTTGTTCAGTCACCCAGTCGTGTCTAACTCTTTGCAACCCCACGGACTGAACCAGGCTTCCCTGGCCTTCACCATCTCCCAGAGCTTGTTCAAACTCATGTCCATTGAGTCAGTGATGCCATCCAACCATCTCGTCCTCTGTCATCCCCTTCTCCTCCTGCCCTCAATCTTTCCCAGCATCAGGGTCTTTTCTAATGAGTCAGCGCTTCGCATTAGATGGCCAAAGTACTTGAGCTTCAGCTTCAGCATCAGGGTTGACTTCCTTTAGGATTGACTGGTTTGATTTCCTTGCTGTCCAAGGGACTCAAGAGTCTTCTCCAACACCACAGTTCAAAAGCATCAATTCTTTAGTGCTCAGCCTTCTTTACATGCTTCTTTAACATGCTGTCTAGGTTTGTTATAGTTTTTCCTCCAACGAGCAAGCGTCTTTTAATTTCATGGCTGCAGTCACCAGCTGCAGTGATTTTGGACCCCAAGAAAAGGAAGTCACTCACCGTTTCCATTGTTTCCCCATCTATTTGCTATGAAGTGATAGGACTGGATGCCAAGATCTTCATTTTCTGAATGTTGAGTTTGAAGATGCAGAAGCTCTATACAGTCAGCAAAAGCAAGAACAGGAGCTAACTGTGGCTCAGATCATCAACTCTTTATTGCCAAATTCAGACTTAAATTGAAGAAAGTAGGGAAAACCACCAGGCCATTCAGGTATGACCTAAATCAAATCACTTACTATTATACAGTGAAAGTGACAATTAGATTCAAGGGATTAGATCTGATAGAGTGCCTGAAGAACCATGGGCAGAGGTTCATAACAGTTACAGGAGGTGGTGATCAAGACTATCCCAAAGAAAAACAAATGCAAAAAGGCAAAATGGTTGTCTGAGAAGGCCTTACAAATAGCTAAGAAAAGAAGAGAAGTGAAAGGCAAAGGAAAAAAGGAAAGACACACCCATCTGAATGTAGAGTTCCAAAGGACAGCAAGGAGAGATAAGAAAGCCTTCCTAACTGAACAATCCAAAGAAATAGAGGAAAACAATAGAGTGGGAAAGACTAGAGATCTTCAAGAAAATTAGAGATATCAAGGGAACATTTCATGCAAAAATGGGCACAAGAAAGGACAGAAATGGTATGGACCTAACAGAAGCAGAAGATATTAGAAGAGGTGGCAAGAATACACAGAAGAACTATACAAAAAAGATCTTCATGACCCAGATAACCACCATGGTATGGTCACTCACCTAGAGCCAGACATCCTGGAGTAAGAAGTCAAGTGAGCCTTAGAAAGCATCACTATGAATAAAGCTAGTGAAGGTGATGGAATTTCAGCTGAGCTATTTCAAATCCTAAAAGATGATGCTGTGAAAGTGCTGCACTCAATATGCCAACAAATTTGGAGAACTCAGCAGTGGCCACAGGACTGGAAAAGGTCAGTTTTCATCCCAGTTCCAAAGAAGGGCAATGCCAAAGAATGCTCAAGCTACCATACAACTGCACTCATCTCACATGCTAGCAAAGTAATGCTCAAAATTCTCCAAGCCAGGCTTGCAGCACGTGAACTGAGAACCTCCAGAATCAAGCTGGATTTAGAAAAAGCAGAGGAACCAGAGATCAAATTGCCAACATCCTTTGGATCATAGAGAAAGCAACACAATTCCAGAAAAACATCTACTTCTGCTTCATTGACTACACTAAAGCCTTTGACTGTGTGGATCACAACAAACTGTGGAAAATTCTTAAAGAGATGGGAATAACAGACCACCTTATCTATCTCCTAGGAAACCTGCATGCAGGTCAAGAAGCAACAGTTAGAACCGGACATGGAACAATGGACTAGTTCAAAATTGGGAAAGGAGTACATCAAGGCTGTATATTGTCACTCTGCTTATTTAACTTCTATCATGAGAAATGCCAGGCTGGATGAAGCCACAAGCTGGAATCAAGATTGCAGTGAGAAATATCAATAGCTTCAGATATGGAGATGACACCACCCTTATGGCAGAAAGAAAAGAGGAACTAAAGAGCCTCTTGATGAAGGTGAAAGAGAGTGAAGAAAAAGGAAAAAGCTGGCTTAAAACTCAACATTTAAAAAACACAAAATTAATATATCACAATTATTAATGAAATATATTACGTTAGATATAGTTGCTAAGTCTTCAAACTGCAGTGTATTCTCTGCTTACAGCACATCTTAAATTGAGCCAGTCACATTTCAATAGCCATACATGGCTAGTTGCTACCATACAGGACAGCACAGCCCTCAACCAGGCAGCTGGTAACAGCGCACACCAGACGTGCAAGGCTCTCTTACACCATCCCTTTGGGCCACCTGGTGAGTTCAGCCACAGGAGTGACTCCAGGCATGGCCATCAGAAGAATGTCCGAACCACACTACGCTTAAATTATTGACCAGAGAATTGTGAATAAATGATATGGTGGTTGTTTTAAGCCCTTAAATTTTGGGGGTGGCTTGTTATGAAGCAGTAAAAAACTGATACAGCAGTAGATAATGTTGCTGCCTTTACTAAAGAAATGAAGGTTTTGAGAGTTCAAGGGAGGAAGGGGTTAACTATTCAAGAAGTATGAATGTAACCTAGTAAAAGAAATGTGCAAATAGATAGTCAGTGTCTATCCTCAGTTGGGAGCCAAAGAAATGTCGATCTCCCTTGAAGCCCCTAGACACAAGGTGTTTAACATCATGTTTGAGAGTGGGATCTACCCCCTGGAAGAATCCTGGATGACTTGGCCTCTGGCCCAGAGTCATGAGGACACACTGAATTTTATTCAGTTTATTCAAAATGTTTCAGTTTTGCCAACCCTGAACCCCCTTTAATGCTTGTATATTGCTTACTGAAGTATCACATGCCTACACAGATGCCAGGCACATCCTCGGCACTCAGCACTAACCGAAGAGCCCACAGAAGTCTTTTATCTGGGTGAGGTTAGGCGCAGGCTCCATGGAGGAGGACTGGAGAGGTTAATGGTTTCCTTGGAGACTAGGTTCCTTTGACCAGAGGTTGGTCCACAGCAGACTGAATGGAAGCTCTTGCTGCTTACCTGGTTATCTTTCCTCTTTATCTTCATGCAAAGGAAAACCAATCCTTCCTGGCACCACCCCGAGCCCCACCCTATGCCCTACATTCTTGCCAATATTGAAAGCAAATTTATCTTGCCTCTTGTCCACTACGGTGTGCGAAGCGTGTGGTCTGGCTCCCCCTCAGCCACATCTGTCGCCTGGGCCTTCGGCCTCTCTCTCCAGCCCCAGACACTGCTTTAGTGACCAGCTGTACACAGCTGTCCATGTCACATGGGCACCACCCAGCTGTGCCTAGACTTATGCCCACTTCCGGCACCTCCTGCTTCCAGCCCAAGGGCTCCCTATTGACCCTGTGGGCTGAGACACGGCAGGGCCTACTCGGGGAGGCCAGGCAAGTGTGACCCAGAAATGCCGGAGAATGAGGTCCAGTGGGATGAGCCGCTGACCCATGGAAGAAGGGATACCCTCCGTTCCTGACTCACTGAGGAGCATCAGCTCTTACAAGCCTGAAAGACAGAACCACTGGCTGGGCTTGATACTAAGCAGAGGCCAGAGCAGTGACGCGCCCGCATGTTGGCGCGCCCGCTTCCCCAGTCACCTGCTGCTTCACTTCTGTCTGGGGCTGCTCTCCCTGACAAAGGTGGAGCACACACGCCTTTGCCTGAGGCTGTGTCCTCGTGACTCTGGGCCAGAGGCCAAGTCATCCAGAATTCTTCCAGGGGGTAGATCCCACTCTCAAACGTGATGTTAAACACCTTGTGTCTAGGGGCTTCACAAGGGAGATCGACATTTCTTTGGCTCCCAACTGAGGACCCCCTGCCATCCCCCTCTGCTTGCCCAGGAAGGCCCAGCCCACAGCCAGAGCACTGGGCAAACATGACGGTGTGCATGCACCGTGCTTCCCCTCTACCACCCTCCTGGAAAAGAGCCCCTCACTTGCCAAAGACACAGATACTGTTTTTCTTAAGTACTTTTACTCAGGATGCTTAAAACACTTCCCTTCTCCCCTTCTTCTGATACTATTTTATGCCTGGTTTAGGAACAAGAGCTTCAGTTTCACCTGTTCCCTTGATTAGGGTTGGGTCCTCTACAGTCTGCCAAGGGTCTCATGCAGAGCAGTCTGGTTT
Organism: Cervus canadensis; assembly: GCF_019320065.1. Classification (NCBI taxonomy): domain Eukaryota; kingdom Metazoa; phylum Chordata; class Mammalia; order Artiodactyla; family Cervidae; genus Cervus; species Cervus canadensis. The sequence continues at coordinate 74,107,593 of NC_057398.1, forward strand.
TCCCAAGCATCCTGGAAGCCCTGTGAAGGCACACGCCAGGTCTCACACAGCTCTGGCCCTCAGGCCACTCCCAGCACAGGCAAACACTATCTGAATGAATGGATGGAGGAAGAGACGGATGTTACCAAGGAGGCAGCTCAGGGGACTTAAAGCACTAACCCTTCCATGGGTCTAACGCCCAGAGAGGCAGCCACATCTGCCTCTGTGCTATGTAGCACCCTAAGCAGACACACGAGGGAGCTCCCAGAGACAGAGGAGGCCCACCTGCTGGTCTCCTGTGATCACCCTGTTACAGCTCGACAGAAGGTGGTCAGTTACTGGAGGGGAATTACCTTTTAAGCTGCAGCCTGATACTGAGATAAGGTAGGGTCTGGTCACAATTAGGAGCAAGCCACTGATGTTAATGAGTCTACAAATTTGTACTTAGAAGACCTGAACAGCCAGAGAGAGCACCCAGCAGCCAGAGACAGCACCAATGACCACCATCTACTTTCCACAATTGTTCCTGGGATCTCGGAACTCTTATGAGCCTCCATTCTAACGTGACTGAAAGGAAACAAAGATGACAGACATTTGGAGGTGGATGTCCGGACTACTGCCCCTGGGAAAATGCCCTGGAACATGCCAAGACATTTACCACTGCGGAGCGACGGAGAGAAGTGGGTAAAGGGAACTGTAACCGGGAACTCTATGCAGAAAGGCAGCATCGTCTGCTGAAACAAAGTAAGTAAAAACGATGCTATTCTAGGCCCACAGGGATTCTGTGGATTAACGACCCCATCTGCTTCACTGTTCCCCTCCGTTAACCTGGATAATGGAGCACTAGAACTAGACCAGAAGAGTCATTTCTGATGACCTCAATAATGGGCATCCTGCTGCTTTAAAATTCAAAACTGGAGAAGAAAAGCAAGTAATCTGGCCGATTGATTCCCTGATGCTGGGTAGGGTGGGAAAGTGAAGGTGATACACACCTTTCAGGAGTCCTACACCTGGATGCTATTGGTTTAATTTTATTGATAGAAGAATTTTATAAGTCAACCAGAAAGAGAATGCTATATAGCCTCAATTTTCCTTAAACTTAATTTTCGTTAAGTTTCACCACATCCTCCCGAGTCAGCTGAAGAGACATTTGGATTCCGCACGCTGAGTGGAGCTGTGAGCTGGCAAGTCTAGGGCCTGTTCTTTCTTCCCCTTCAGCCCCCAAACATTCTGCCAGTTCTAAAAGCTGCTGCTCTAGATCCTTCCAGACAGGAGTGGATCCCAAGGAAGACACCTTCTTCAACCCTCAAGCTGATACCCATTTGTAAGCAGAGAGCACTAGACTTCCCAATTGGCCTCTCTAATTGCAGAGTAGCATAAGAGGTAGTTGGGTGGTGGCAAAAAACCAATCCAAGTAATTGGTTATTTCTTGCAAAATGCCCAGCTTTGGAACCCCGTCTGATAGCATTCTAGCTCTCTTGTCAAACTCATTCATTAATTCAACAAGTATTTTTTAATCTCTACTACATGTAAGGTCTTCCCATGCCACCACCTGGCATGCTGCCTCCCTGATTACAATCATATTCCATTTAGAAAACGGAAGGTGCAGTGTAATGGGGGTTGGATCCATTGGTTCCAGACGTCATTCTGCAATGTAATGGGAGTGCTTGGGGATGGCAAGATTTGATGGACAGGAATACAAACTATCAGATAAATGCCCAAAGACAAAGAGGGAGGCAAATATGAGTGAAGACTGGTGGCAGTGAAGTCAGAGCAGAGTCAAGGAGTAGAAGAGAGAAAACGCAGGAGACTATTTGCAATCTCTGGTAGTAAACTGAAAACAACAGGGTCTCTCTGTCACAAGGCCTCAGAGCAGTCAATGAGTAACAGCCAGGGACTGTTCCCACTGTTTACCCACTACCCTGTTAATAGCAGATCCATATTTCTAGCCACAAGCTCACAGAATCAAAAGAAAATCAAGTACCTCAAAGTGTGATCCAGCAATTCCACTTCTGGGTATATACCCCAAAGAACTGAAAGCAGGGGCTTGAAGAGATATTTGCACATCCATGTTCAAAGCAGCATTATTCATAATAACCAAGAGGTAGAAGCAACCTAAGTGTCCATCAACGGATGAATGGATGAATAAAATACAGTGTATACATAAAATGGAATATTATTCAGCCTTAAAAAGGAACCACATTCTGACACATGCTTCAACATGGATGAACCCTGAAGACACGGTGCTAAGTGAAATAAGCCAGACACACAAGGATAAATACTAAGATGATTACCCTTACATGAGATACCTAAAGTAGTTAAATTCATAGAGACAGAAAGTAAAATGGTAGTTATCAGGGGCTGGAGGACAAAGAAATGGGGAGTTGTTGTTTAATGGGCACAGAGTTTCAGTTGGGGAGGATAAAAAATGCTCTGGAGGTAGATGGTGGTGGTGATGGCAGCATAACAACGTGTACTTAGTACACTTAAAAATGGTCAAAATTTTAAATTTTGTGTTGTGTCTATCTTATCACAAATTTTTAAAAAGCAAATCAAACACAAGTTATTCCTGTGGTGAAATAAAAATCATGGCCCAGTTGTACGAAAGGGGATAACAGGCCAGATTATTTGAAACCAGGACGGTCTTACAAAATCTTAAAAACTTACACTCATGTTAACTAGCCTCCAACCAAGAAACAATAATTTGCAAAGCATGAGACTGGGCATATGGAATGCCTGGGTTTCAGACCCAGCTTTGTTACTAATCTAATCATAAAACACTTGGTGAAGGAGTCACTTCTTCTTATCCTTCAGTTAACCAACATGTAAAATAATGGGCTTGGATTCGCTGACCAAAGCCCCTTTCAGTTAGCTCAGGGGGTGTCTCAAAATACAGACCAGGAGCAACAGCTTCACCTGGGAGTATACTAAAATGCAAATTACTGAGCCCCACTCCAAACTTACTGAATTAGAAGCTCTGTGCGTGAGCCCAGCCACTTGGGTTTGAACAAGCTAAAAAGGTTTGAGAACCACTGACATAAAACATTTTATGTTTTTATAATTGATAATGAACTCAGTAAGCCACATTTTTAATAAAATAAAAAGGACAAGTATCCAGCCATAAAACAAATGCATTAGGAAATGAACAGGAATGAAGAGGATCACTTTTTAAAAACATGAAATGTAAATGTAAACAGCAAACTCCATTAAAAAAATCAGAATTAATATGCCCACATGAGTCCTGTCTTTAAAATAATAAGAACCTACCACCTGTTTTCTAAGGATGCAGTCTTTGCACAAAACATTTCTGAAATTTTATTTGGAATCCATTTCTGAGTCAGTTAGAAGTTGGATGAAATCAGCTTCATTTGTTTGCAACTAAAAGACTCTCCATTCAGCTTGATCTTATACTTATTTTCCTGATTAAGCTGCTCCCCCAAATCAGATTCCCTCTAAGAAGAAGAGTACCCATCCCTGAGGAAGCGTGAATGTGCCTGTGCTGCAGGCTCAAAGGCAGATCCAAAGCACAGGTCTCACGTGTTCTAAACTATGACAGCCGTGTGTCTGGCATCTCAGAGTGCCTACCTGGAAAGGGGCAACACCTGCTGCATCAGAGCCAGAGGGGCGTGAGAGACCACCCCACCCTCCCAAACCCCCTGCAAAGCGAGCGGAACTGCCATCACCATCTCACAGGTGAAGCCACTAAGGCCAGAGGGGCTGATGAATTTGCTGAAGGTGACGGAACTAACAGGTGGAACCAGAACTGCGCTTCCCTGAAGTAAACCCCGCACAGGCTAAGACCCTGAGCCTGGGAGTAGGGGCTGGGCCAGAACGGGAGGCCCAACCCCCCAGGCTGTGATGTCAGATCAGAAGAGGAGGCTCCAGCCCAGTCGTGTTCTTCAGCAGACAAAAGACTCTTTCGAATTTACTGAATATTTTGGCACCCGCCCTGGTCGATTCTTTCTCCTTTGGTGGGTTGGAAAATATTTCTAGCATCCCAGAGAGTCCAGTGAGAGCAAAGAGGGTGGAAGATTCCTCCTCTATCTAGCCACACAGACCTTCTGGTCTTTGGGAAGGAGGCGCTCATGGATAAACCCCTGGGAGATCATGGCGAGGGTGAGGCTAGAGGGCTTTGGCCACTTAGACCTTCTACCTGGCCCCTCAGCCAGAGGGCTTCCTCCTTGCTCCATGTGTGTTATTATAAAGTGTTCACTTGCAGGGGCAGGGAGATACTAAAAGTAGAGTATTACTTTGAATATATATCAAGTTTTTTCCTAATCCCACCCTTTTTCCCTCCGTGGGTCTCTCCCCAACACCCTAATAGTCTAAACGTCATTTTAGATTTCTATGTATGTTGTGCACTGTCCTTCGTCTTATGTGCATTTCTCCTCCCAGCCAACTCTGTCCCCGGCGGCTGACATGTGATTCTATCTTTCAGTGTCCAGCGTGGCACTGGGTACGACACAGGCACCCACCCAGTGCTGCTGATGGCGATGCGGAGTTACCTCATCACCTGTGCCCATCAGCGGCGGGGCTCCTGGACAAACGCTCTGCTGATATGCGTTATCCCAGTTAATCTCCACACAGTGCAAGGGGCCAGGGGTCATTAAATTTACTTTTCAGATAAGAAAACCAAGACTCAGAAATAGACTTTAGTAGCCTATTCAAGGTCAAGGAGGTTAAGTAGCCTATTCAAGGTCAAGGGGAGAGGCTGGGGTGCAAATCTGTATCTCTGGACTCCAAAAGCAGAGCTCTCAGCACTTTGATATGGCTCATTTCTCAAGATCCCAAGTTAAGGGGTTAGAACACTTCTGACTTTACCTTCTGCTTCAGGCATTTCAGCCCCAAAGGCTCTACCTGACCCTTCCCTAATCCCCACACTCCCCCCTCCAGGCTAAGGGCTTAGGGAGAAGGGACTTCACAGCCCACGGGGTGGTCTTAGGAACCACTTTCAAGATGACTGGACTTCCCTGATAGCTCAGCGGGTAAAGAATCTGCCTGCAGTGCAAGAGACACAGGAGACTCAGGTTTGATCCCTGGGTGGGGAAGATTCTCTGGAAGAAGAAATGGCAACCCACTCCAGTATTCTTGCCTTAAAAACCCCATGGACAGAGGAGCCTGGTGGGCTACAGTCCAAAAGGTCGGACAGGACTGAGCACCTAAGCACGCACACACCAACATGATCAACCCCAGAACAAGAAGCAGGACGCAGACAGGAAACTGTGGACAGAGAAGGCGAGGGGACTGCAGAGCAAAGATACCTTCCACAGGCCAACGGCCTTTCTGTCCGAAGGCCGCTCCATCCACAGGCCTGACACCCCGACATGTCCTGCCTGGAGCCTGACAGGGCAGGGAGCCACATCACAGCCCGCGGTCCGAGGGGAATAGCTGTCACTCGAGCAGAGCAGGATCCATTTATTCTAACTTCCCAAAGCAAACCTCAGTGCCTCGGGTGGGACACAAGGCTGAGAACCGAGGTGCTGACATACTGTTGCCCACATTTCATCACCCGCCTGAGTTCCTGTCCTAAGCAGGAGACAGTACAAAGAGCACAGAGCTGGGTGTGGGCACAGCTCTTCTGTAACTCTCTGGGCCCCAAGCACCTCATCCCTACAAGGGCACCGCTGCAAGGCCTGCAAACGGCCTTCCAGCCCTCAGGTCTGCGGCCTGTGATCAGGCTTGCCAACCACAGGCCGCTGCACCAGCCAGGCTGCAGACAGTGGAGGGCTGATGCAGGAGACAGGGTCGCACCCTGGCCCGCTCCCTGGGAACTCGACCTCGCTCCCCCTCAACCTCAGGCCAGCTCTGACGGTCTCCCAAGGAAAAGGCTGACCTCTGGTCTGGCTGACTCCCAGTTAAACAAAGGACTGCAAGTTGGTGAGCTGGGGGCCGCCTTCCCCAGGGCGGGCCATCTTCCACCTGCCAGCTGACTCTCGCACGCGGGGAGGGGGCGGGCCCAGCACACTCTCCAATGCCCCAGCTGCACAGGCCATGGGGGGCATCATGCCAACATGACTCCAGGAAGACGTGAGTGATGAGGAAGGGGCCAGAAAGCAGAGTTTATGGGTCACTGCTCACTGCACAGTTGTCACACCAACCCAGGTTTTCAGAGCAGGAAGGACCCTCAACGTCACTGCTTTGCCTTGTTCTACCCAAGCTCAGACTCCACTTCGGCCAGGCACACTGGCTCCCTGTGGCCCGTGAGAGCACGCCCACTGTGGCTTCTCAGCATTACAAACCAGGCCCTCAAAGTGAGTCACCCAAAACTCTTCTGTCCTGTATGAAGACCTGCCCTTTTCTTACAACTACTGATTAAGATCTGTTTTCTGGAAAGTCCTCCAGAGTCCACCTCCAATGTACTCTACCTCATGAGCAGTTTTGTGCATGATCCACATGGATTTCCCAAAACGGACTAATATACAGCACCTCCCAAAGAAAACACAATCCCAAACTCTCACGGGCATATCTAAGAACCGCCTCCCCAGCCAAGGGGTCTATATATTCCAATGTAAGAGGTACTGTCTTAAAAAAACCCAAAATCTAATTTTACAAAAACTGTCTCTTAATTGCAACTTAGAATTGCACGAGAGAATTTTTCTCTTTTTAAATGTTAAAAAAATTTATTTTGTTGAAGTATAGTTGACTTACAATGTGTTAATTTCTGCTGTCACAGCAAGTGATTCAGTGACACACACACACACATATACATTCTTTCTCACATTCCCTTCCATCATGGTTTATCACAGGACAGTGAATACAGTTCCCTGCATCAGACAGTAGGACCCTGTTGTTTGCTCACTCTTGTGTAATAGTTCGCCTCTGCTGACCTCAGACTCCAATGCATCGCTCTCCAACCCACCCCCGTGGCAACCACAAACCTGTTCCCTCTGTATGTAAGTCTGCTTCGCAGATAAATTCATTTGTATCATAGTTTAGCGTCTATATATAAGCAATATCATATAGTATTTGTCTTTCTCCTCGACTTAGAGAACTTCACAACCCTTAGAGTAATACAAAAGCATATTGTAAACATTCTCACAGACTCTCACATGATCAAATGCAATTCTCTGAGTTACAGTTTGTCACTTAGTCATCCAGTATTTACTGAGTGTTTCACATGTGCCAGGCGATGCTTTTAGCAATAGGATTCCGGGATGAATAAGACATTGTCCCAGCTCTGGAGGAGCGGACCTTCCAGAAGGGGAAGCAGGCAGTCACACAGTGATCGAGTAAGCATACACGTGCTGTGAAGAAAAGCAAGGCAGGGAAAGAGGGTAAGAGAAGGGTGTAGGCAGAAAGGAAGTCCTGATTTGACACGGGATGGTCAGGAAACCATAGCAAAGCAGAGGCCTGAATGAAGTGAAGGCAGAGGAGGTGATGGGGGAACAGGTCTAGGCCGGGGCACAGCAGGGAAGGGCCCCAAGGCAGGAGCCAGCTGGAATCCTGAAACAGATTCCAGAGCCCAGGAAGGTGGCAGCCTGGGGGAGGAACGCGGTACCGAGCAGCACGGTGTACACCATGCCGGGAAGCCGGAAGGGAGGCCGCTGGAGGGCTCGAAACAGGAAGTGACGGCTGTTTCCTTCCGTCTCTGCTCTTCCTGCTCATCTGGTGGTCCCCATCAGACGGGGAGCCCACTGAGCCTCTCATGCTCCCTGATGGCACAGACCATGCTTCCCCCTCCTTCTGATGTCTCCCCTCAGGGCCCAATCCTGAGCCCCCACCTGCCCCTAAGGCGCAGCGGCTGCACACAGTGTGGGCGACCTCAACTGCCCCGCCCGCCCTCCAGGCTTGGCCACCGGAGCCCCTCACAGGAGCCCAGGTGGCAGCGCAGGCAAGGCTGGTCCCTGCCCGAGCTGAGGCATCGTCGTGGGGAACACACCACCCCGAGCCGTGCATCGCCGCCGCAACAGCCTTGAGGCCGCCACCGCCCCCCCTGCCCCAGGGGAGCCCGTATCCATAGCAACTGGCGTTTCTGCGTAGCCTCTCCTGGAGGGAGGGCAGGCAGCATCACTCTTGCTGTTTATTCTGAGCCGGGCTTTTCTCCTGCTAGTTTGGGAAGCGCTCCATTCCTGACAGAGGTATCCTCACACACTTCCGTCTGTTTCCTATCAGCCAGGTGTACATGGAGATGATATACTGATTCAAAGACAGGATGTTCTCCTGGATTCTACTTGAAGCTGATCCTGCATAAAATCTTGCTTTTATGTTACCTGGGAGCTCGGAGCAGGGACAACTAGAAAAAACAAATCACACAGCTGGTAGGAACCTGAGATGTTCCACCCCCCTGCCTCCGAGCCAGATGGCACCTCACCTGATCTCATGGCAAAATCAAAAACACATCTTCTTTTTAAATGAATTAAAAATTAAAATGGAAGAACTTAAAACACTCATAATAAATGCTTTCCTTAAAAGGGATCCCAGCCTGGGACTCTCATTTCAATGTCTCATATTCCTTTTCGGTCAGGCAGGCAGAGGCTTCTGTGTTTATTGTACACTATAGGTTACAGGTTAAACATGAGTAGAGATGAGGGGTTTCCTGGGATGAATGCAAAAGACAGTCACAGGTTTTCTTTTAAAATATTTAAATAATTTGCTGCCCCTTTCTACAGAGATACTAGCCGATCTGATCCTAGAAAACATATTCAAACTCAGAAAGCAGGCTTCCATGCAAAAGAAACTGGGCACACCAAGCCACCTTCATCCCAGAGAGAGTGATGTCACCACCAGCTCCTGTGAACAGGGGGCCACACCCCACCACAAGAATCCCAACCATCTGATATAGCTGGACTATGTCAACCAGAGCAGAAACTGCCCCTTCCTTATACTAAAAACCACTTCTCTCATTCCCCAACTCTTCTCCCTTGAAAGATGGCAAATCTTTTTTTCTTTTAAAATAAAAACATAACAAACCTAGCCTGTTGTCTTTGCTCTATCCCTTTCTGCAGCCTCCAAAAAGCACTCTTAAGTTCCAGTCTTCACTCTTTTTCTCCTCCCAAAGACCTGCCCTGGCTTTGAAATACAAGGAATCCCACAATCCTCTGTAAAGTTGAGAGAAAAAATGTACTGTTTGGCTGCCCCAATCCTTTGAGAAAGCACATCTGGTGGCGCTTATGTGAGCCCATTCCTGCAGCCCCAGAGCTGGCCCCTGGTCTCCTCCCGACACTTGCTCTGCTCAGAGAGGATAGCAAAAACACACACAGCTCCACACCTCTGCCAGCGGCGGGACGCGGTGACCCCAGTTTCCCTGTCTATAAGATAGACACAAATTGTACCCATCTTACAGATTGCTTTGGGGGGTATAATCAGACAATGTATGTCAAGTGGCTAGCACATACATATGTGAGTTGTTATCATTAGCTGTTATATTAGTTGCTAATAATAGCTGCTATTTTTGTGGACCACAAATTTTTCCAGAGCAGATATCAACATTACATAGTTGGATTCCCGGCATGTCGCTCAGTGTCTGGCACATGGTGGATATTTAAAAAAATAAGTAAATAAAAATGTCTGTTAAATAAATCTAGTTGAAGAGGCCATAAGCTTATTTCCTATTGGTTCCCACTCCATATTAGATTGCCCTGGCTGTTCCCCTAAGGGGATGGTTATCCTCACATAACCTCTCCTCCTACTCAGAAAAATTCCAGTAAAATCAAACGGAAGGAGGAAAACGGTTTAAGAGCGGGAAGTCTCTCTGCACACCACCTCACCAGGACTCACCAGGCCTCTCAAAAGATCGGTCCCCTCCCCCTGCCTCTCTGATGGTGTTCAGTAACCAGAGGAATAATGAACCATCAGAGGGAATTCCAACGGATGGCAATTAACACTCTTCCAGCTGGGAAGAGATTTAACTTCATGGCGCCCAGATCTGCCAACTCCACTTCCCTCTTCCAGAAAACGCCAACTGCTACCACTCCATGAAGGAGGGCCCCACAGGTCAAAAAGAACCTGGTCAATGAAACAAGACTGACCAAGTGTCCATACTTGTTGAAGCTGGGTGATGGAGACATGGGGATCCATGATACTATTCTCTCTACTCTTGTATATTTTGAAAAATAAACAAAACCTTGATTAATAATTCCTTCTTTTATAGAACTAGGGAGAAGGAAATGGCAACCCACTCTAGTATTCTTGCCTGGAGAATCCCATGGACAGACGAGCCTGGTGGGCTGCCGTCTATGGGGTTGCACAGAGTCAGACATGACTGAAGCAACTCAGCAGCAGTAGCAGGGGAAAGAAGCCCAAAGGGTTACTCTTTCCAAATCACAGGCGCAACACCAGGCCTGGACTCATATTGTAGAAGAAAAGATCTGGAAAGTATCTCTGGCATTTGAAAGATCAGTATGGCGTTTAGGTGGTAAATAGAAAGAGTGTTGGCCTCTGAGCTCGGGCAAGTAACCCAGGCCCTCGGAGCCTCTCCTCTGCCTCCTTACCCTTAAAACCCAGGCTTTGTCCCTACGTCCCAGGGTTGCCCAGTGAGGCAAAGGAAGTGAAGCTTCCAATACTGTGAAAGCACCTCGAAAGGTACCTAGCACATAGTAGATGCTGGATAAAACTCAGTTTATTTTCTTCCCTTAATGAAACAAAGCTGCTCTATTGTATTCTTACATTAAGAAGCTTATGGAATCAAACTTCAGAAGTTAGCTGGTGGCCAAGAGTATCTAAGACACATTAGTAACTAAGATACAAAAGAATGCCTCTAAAGAAAGGAACTCAACTCCACTGCCTGGGAAACCTGAGCTCCCAATACCCATCCAAGACTGAAGTATGTGAAAAGCATCGCTTGTCACAGGCACTAAGCCGGAAGGGACAGGGCGGCAGGCTAAGAAGGAGAAGGGCGGTCCTCTCCCAGGCCTCGGGCAGCAGCAGGTTTAAGCAAGAGAAGATGCTAGAAGGGTTTGCTGAGCATTTAAATACCATGATGACCAGACCGATATCTGTACACAAATGTTCACAACATTAGCATCACCTACAATAGCCAAAATGTAGAAACAACCCAGACAGCCACTGACAGATGGATAAACAAAATGTACTCTATTTATACAAGGAAATAACATTCAGTTTTAAAAAGGAACGGAATTCTGATACTTGCTACAACACAGATGACCCTGGAAGACATTATGCTAAATGAAATAAACCAGATACACAAAAGCTGATTCCACTAACACGCGGTTACTAGAGTAGCCAAATTCATAGAGACAGGAAGTAGGATGGTGGTTACCGGAGTCGGGGTTGGGGGGGCGCCTATGGGGAGTTGGTGTCTAACAGGTACAGAGCAGTCGGGCAGGACGGAAGGTTCTGGAGACGGTGACTGCACAAAAAGTGAATGCACTCACGCCCCTGAACCGAACACTTAAAAATGCTTAAAACGACAAATTTCATGTTGTATATGTTTAACCACAATTAAACAATAATGGTGATGATGATAAAAAAAGGAAAAAGCGCCATATTGACAGCTTCTTGGTTTTAGCTTGTATCCCTTTTTTCCAAAGGCTGAAAGCAACCTCAATATATCCCCAAATAGACCCGCTTGAAGCACAGATGAACTGGATCCCAGAAAGGTTAGGCAAACTGCAGCAAATCTTTAGCAATGTGTCCCTCTCCGGCAGGAGCCACCTAGCATCGCCCTGCCACATAAGAGCCAGGCCATCCGTTGCCCCTCCTGCCTGCCTGGGGACAGGGTGAGCTGCAGACGCGAGAAAAAGCCTTCAGTCAGGGAAGGATGCAGAGGGTGCAGAGACCTGGGGAACCGAGTCACTCTTTCTCCTCCTAGTCTCATCAGGCCCCAGAAGCGGCAAAAAGAGACCAGCTGTATACAAACACATCTCTAGAAAGGCAGAGACAGTCTCAGTGACAGAGTGCCCTGGGAGGCTGCCTGGGCCGGCGCCTGAGGGGAAACTGCAGCGGGATGAGGGAAGTTTTAGGGAAGATGAAATAACCTTTATCCTGATTGCAGTGGTGGTTACATGGGTGTACACATCTATCAAAACTCATCTGACTATACCTTTAAAACGAGTACACTTTATTGAATGAAAATTATACCTCAATACAGTTTATTTTTAAAGTTAAAAAAAGAAAAAAGAGCACAGGTAATAAAGTCACATGCTCTGGTAGTAATTTAGGAGGCAAACCTAAAGGGCTCAAGAAGGAAGACGATACATCCCAAATGACTGTGTGTAGGTCAGGCTGTTCTGTGCTGAGTCTAAGAGACCCACAGACCCCTCCTGCCTCTGCCTCCTCCCACTAACCCCAGGATTTCAGAGTCAGGCAGACAAAGACCCAATCAGAACGCACAGGCCGAACTCCAAATTCTCCCCCAGAACTAGTTAATAACACCCTGTCTTGGCTGGGGATTTGAGGGGGGAACTGGGTGGCTGGTCCCTGTCACTGGCTCTTGGTATGTGCTCAGGACCACTACCCTCCCACTTGTATCTTCCCCTACAAAAGCCCCAGCAGGGGAGTCGAGGGCTTGGGGACTAAGAAAGCTCTGAGGAGAGCCTTGAGACGGCGACAGGAGCAGTGATCCCCACAGACTGAACAGGTGCCCAGCACTCAAGCCTCCCGGACAGTCTGCAAGGACTTTGCAGGATGTGCCTTCCCAGCCTGTTCTTAGGGAGGAAAGCACTTCAACTTTCCAATGCTGTATCATTAAGGCACTTCCAGATCTGTTTTCCTTTCTCTTCTGGCAAAATACCATCTACTCTCAGGCACGTGTGACTTCTGGGAAGCTGACATAAGCAGTGCCCCCACGCCTGGTCTAAACAGAGGCTGACAGAGCAATGGAAGGCTGGGGTCTCCCATCTTGCCTTCAGGGAGGTCCATGGCGAAGAGATGAGAGTTGCAAGGAAGGGACGTGAACAGGATGCTTGGATTTGCTCAGGGTCAAAAATCCAGCTCCCAGGTAATCAAAATTCTGATGTATCTGTTGTTCAGTCACTCAGTTGTGTCCGATTCTTTGCGACCTCATGGACTGTAGCATGCCAGGCTTCCCTGTCCTTCACTATCTCCTGGAGCTTGCTCAAACTCATGTCCATTGAATTGATGATGCCATCCAAGCATCTCATCCTTTGTCACCCCCTCATCCACTATTTGACCCACCTCCTTCTAGAAGCTACAAGATTCCAGGAGAAATAAACAGACCCACACTCAAAGTCTGACTCTCTTGCTTAATCACTGTGTAGGTAAGTCACTTAACCTTTCTGTTTCCCCATCAGTAAAATGGGGATTGTAGTATCTGCCTCCTCAGATTACTGATGGAACTGAATGAGGACGTATGTCAACAGCCTGGGCAGTGCCTGGGGGCAGCCAGAGAGCTTCCACCACCTCCCCACCCCGCCTCCCTCATCCCAACCCTGCTCAGGCCAGAGCAAAGCGGACAGCCACCTCTCCTTTCCAGAAGTGATGATAAATGCAGGCTGACACATCACAGGGGCCTCCTTTAAGTCCCCCACACCAGAGAGTACGCTGTGTGGGCCTTGAAGTACTTTTAAACGTCCACAGATGTGTGCAGTAGGCATGGCACAGTGCACCAGAATCACTGAGAAGGATGACCCGGGTGAGGTTCACAGCAGGGACGCAGGGATGAGACAGAGGTGAGAAGGAAGAAGGGCGCTGGCGGAGAAAGCGCAGGATCTGGGCAGATGCAACCAGGACCAGGAGTCAGAAAGGCGAGGGAGGAGGGAGGAGGCGGCTGCAGGACAGTGGGCTAGAACTGGACGCGAGGCCCTGGAGAGCCTGTCACAGGGCAGAAAGGGGATGGAATGAAGCCGAGATTTGGTTCCCAGGCCCCCAAAGTACTGGTAACAGGTGAGCCGTGTGGCAGATCCGTGGAGTCAGAAATCTGGCATAAACTATAAGAGAACTCTCACCTCCAGAAATCTGATGCAAATGGGGCCAAAGGTAGCCCGGAGAGCAGGACCCTGGACCTTGAGTGTCCAGCCTGGTGCTGGTTCCCAGAGCTCAAGGGGGAGGCAGGAGGCAGCCAGGATCCGCGGGACTCCTTCACTGAGCCCAGGTGAGCGGCAGGGCACGGAGCACGGGCACGCGGAAGGGGAGCCCCCGCGCAGGCCTGGCCCAGCGTAGCACAGTCTGAGCCAGGGCGGGACAGAGACCCCGTGGAGCCCTCGACAGAGGGGCCCTGGCTCCTTCCTCCTGTGCTAAATGGTTTCCTGGTTCATTCATTCACCTTCACAAAAACCAGCTGCTATTAATATCAAGAGCTGAGGAGGCCAGGAGGTCAGCCAGCAGAGGTGGAACTGGGACTGGACTCCAGTCCGGCCCCACCACACACGGTCTGACCGCCCTGCCACACTGCCTCCAGGATGCTGCATCCGCCGCCCACAGAGCCCATCGGGGGAGGCCAGACGGCGCCCCATCCTTCTGAGGCTGCTCCACGGTACCGGCAGGGTGACGGGGCAGAAACTGCTTGAGCAGTGCTGCAGCTGGCTGACAAAGGGAGCCCCCAGCCCTTCCCCAACAGCTCATGGATCTCACCGAGGGGCCCTCTGCTCTGGCGCCTACATGGTGTCCGCGTGGAGAGCTTCCAGCAGCTCTCGCTGAGCATGCATCCAGCACAGACGCCTGCGTCCTGTGTGCGGAGGACCAGGGCCAGGGGCCCCGGCAGTGCCAAGCGCTGCTTTCTGGGGAAGCAAGGCACATCTGCCCGGAAGGCCACTAACCCTCGGGTGCTTGAGTTCCCAGGAGCAGTTCCCCTCTCCACCTTCCTCTTGGGGCCTCGTGACTGTTCCAGTCTCCCCAGCTTTCCACATCCCAGATCCCAGGTAAGGCCTTGGTGCGCCCAGAAGCTGCTGGCTGTGAGCACCCTGTGTTATTGACACACGGTCTGGCATCTTTCAGGGATGTTCAGGGGTCCAGGAAACAAAGCTGCCCAGAAGCCAAGAAAGAAAATCCCTCAAGTGGTTATGAACCTGGAGTCCAGCCTGCAGGAAGGCCCCCTCTCCCTTCTGAAGAGCTGGGTGCTTCTCAAAGATCTCTAAGGAAGAACATTCCTCCCAGACGCTGTCACCGTCAGGAAGTATCCTTGCATCTGAACTCAGTCCCCGTGGCCGCCAAGATCACATGCACTGTTTCCGTCTCCGGACACTCGGGCTGGATGGAGCGGGCTCCGGAGCGGGGCAGACAGTGTGACACTGGACGTGCGTCCCTCCTCGAGCCCGGCACAGAACGGCACAGTTACTGGGACAGCTCCAGGAGATGACAGAGGTCACGGCTCCAGCAGTGTGGGTCCCAGGGCAAGCTCTCCACGAATGTTCGCCACTGTTAGGGCTGTTGATGGTGTCCCCATCACCGGGGAAGGCCACCTGGCCGGTTCCTCCTCGAACCCCATGTGCAAGGAAGCCTAGGATGGTGGTGTGCCCACAGTGATTCAGCATGCCGCCCTCCTGACGAAGGCCCTTGTCTCTGCTCTTGGACCTTTCAGGAACCTCCCAGAGCAAGTGACAATCACAGACAGAGCCAGAAGGAAACCCCAAAAGCTTGCTGGAGGACGCTGGGTCATTCCTCCGGGCGGCTGACTCCCATTGGACTCACCACGCACGCACACTCCCACACCCCACGTCCAGCTGCTTCTCCAGTGCTCACGCACTAAGCGGACGAGCATCCAGGCCAGGAGATAAATCACAGAAACAGTGCTCCCAAGAGCATGCAGATGCTTCTAAAAATAGTCACTGCTTCTTCAGACTATGGGGGAGGGTGGGAGGTGAGTGCCCAGTGCCGGCAGCAGCGGAGAGCCAGGGAGGGTAGCGTTCTCTGCGGAGCCTGCAGTCACCCGTCGCGCTGAGGCTGGGGCCCGGGCAGGCGACACGAGGGATGCGCCGGGCTCAGAGCCTGTGCTGTCTGCTCTGGGCACCCGGGAGAAGGAGCACCTTCCTCTTCCCTCCCAACTCACAACCAGACCAGCATGCATCTCTCAGAGCTGTCTTATGATGGAAGGGTCTCCTAATTCAAGGTAGCTCCTGGCCAGACTCACTTCCAAAGCTGAAAGGGAGGCACCATCAGTTCCTGGGAGAGCCAGCTGACCCGGGCATCTGACTCCCTCCCTGCTTGTTCTGGTTCTGCATCTAGTGATAGGAACCGGGACTCCCCTGAACAAGGACCTGCTCTCATCCCTGGAAGCCAGCCGAGAGGGAAACGGCCTGTTCTCACTTCTCTGCAACCAGCAGCTTCTGCCTTTCTGCCCCAGAGACCCAGAGGTGCCAACACTGAGTCTTCCTGGAGGGCGTGGAAGGCAAGGGGCTCACCTGGGCTGGTGGAACCAAGAGAAAGGAGCTGGAGGAGAGAAAGGGAGAGGCCAGGAAAGACAGGAAACAGAGGGGAGGGCCAGGTCACAGAATTAACGCAGTGAGGGCCGCAGCCCTGAGCCCCCCAGGGCTGAAACGTGCTTCAGCACCGCCCTTCCCCGACACCCCTGTTCTTCAGCCCAAAGCGCCCCTGCCACCCTTGCCCCCGCCTGCCTTCCTCCTGCGTTTCAGTTCACTCATCACAATCGCGATTCTCCCTTCTAGCCCACCTGCTTCATGTTCCCGATTCTAACACCAAACAGGTCCACTCTCCGGCGTGGAAGCTTTCTGCAGACCCTGCACATAAGCACAGCTCCAGCAGCGTCAGGGAATTATGCAGAAGCCCACACAGGCCGAGGCGGGACTCACCGGGAAGGGGGCATCGGGCGGGGACAGGGGGCCGAGGGACAGGGCAGAGGCGAGCATCCCAGCTCCGTCCAGGGGGGAGGCAGCCAGCTCACCCAGAGTCTCCTCAGTCTCCCTCCATGAGGACAGGTGGGACGGAAAGCAAGGCGTTCTTTAGGCCATCCAGGGGGCAGACGCAGGCCTGAGCGAATTCCTAGCTAGGCCTTCCCTTGGCCGCCTGCCGCAGAGCAAACACAGCACCCCGGCCCTCGGGGGAGTCAAAATAGCTCGCGGCTTCCCTGCTCCTCGCCACCTCCCACGTGCCACCCCCCGGCCCTCCTGGCACAGACAGGGCTCTGTTATCGCAAGCCCACCATGTCCTCTGAGAAGGCTGTGAATGGGACGCCACACAATGCTCTTGTTTATTAATAAGCACTCGGCCCCCACCTCCAGCCTGCCTGCTCCCTCCCTCCCCGCTGGGTCCCCTCCTGCATAATGGAGGGGTTGTGCGACCCGAGACACAGGCCAGGCTGTGCTGCTCAGGCTTCGAGGGGGACAGACGCAGACAAGTGCCAGGCTGAGCCAGGCTCCCCAAGGCAGGGGCGGATGGGGCGCAGACCCCCCAGCTGAGACCTGGAGACGTCATGGTCATGGGGGAGCACGGCGTGCCGTGGGTGGTACCGGCCCCCCTGTCAAGCCCCCCCCCAAGTCAGGACAGCAGCGGGTCACGGAGCATTTACTCAACCCCCACCCTGCCCGACCGCGGCGAGGAGCTGCCCACGTGAGGGGGCGGCTCTCCGCCGCCTCAGCTCAGCCCACTGGCCCACCTCCGCTTCAGGGCTCCAGGACAATCCGTCTCTCTTCCTCCCGACAGTCCATCACATGATCTGATGGCAGCCATGCGTGTGGCCTCTGCCAACACTTGGAGTCTTCTCTGGGCTAAATATCTCCAGTCTTTCCAACCACCCCCCAGGAAGCTATCTCCAGGCTACTGCACCAGCCTGCTTCCCCAAGAGGGCCAGACTTCAGAAGGTCAGACTTTCCCTCAAGCTCCCCTAGCCTGCTGGTGAGAGAGTGCCTTGTGACATTCTTCCCGGGGAAGGTTGTTCAGAAATACATTCAATACATTTATGCCCTTTGTTCCGTAAATTCCACTTTGGGAGATCTTAAGTAAATAATCAAGGATAATTAGAATATATGTCACACAAATGTTTATCAGAGTATTGTTTATAAAGGTAAAAAATTAGAAGACCCCTAGACAGCCATCACTAGGGGAAATGTTAGACACACTACGGAAATGTTAGAAACCACTCCGTGGTTTGACAGGCTGTGGGGTACGGAAGCAAGGGTTCTGACTCTGCCATTTACTGGCTGTGTTACTTGAGGCGAGTTACTGAGCCTCTCTATGCCTCCCTATTTGTATAATTGGCATAATAAAACCATCAATCAATTCAACGATGACAGTACCTGATAAATAAAGTAAATGCTTAAAATAAAAAAGCTTCAATTCTTACTATTACTGCAGGCCACAGAATATTACATAATTGTTAAAATGATGAAATGATGTAGAACATCTTAATAATATGAAAAAGTGAAAAAAAGGCCAATTACAAAAATAGAGTAAGAATGGCTATCTTTGAATAGTGCAATTACAGATAATTCACATTTTTGCTTTGTGCTTATTTACATTTCCTATATTTTCTGCAAAGAACATAAATTACTCTAGTGGACAAGAAGTATGTGTAACCGGACGGTCCCACCCCAGCCCACACAGGGCAGCCCTGGTCCCTGAAGTGGCCTCCCTCGGGAAGCCCCTCTGGCTCTGCCTTGACCCTCACTTCCCACGGCCACCCCACAGTGAGCGGCAGGGCGGGAACCCAGCCCCGAGCCGGTCCCTCAGCCCCACACCTTGCCCCCGCCTGGCCGTTCCCCAGGCACTGCTTAGGGCCCTTTCTCTTGCCAATAATGAACACGGGGCCAGTGGAATGTGGAAAAGTTTGGGAAGGACTGTTGAGAGAGGCCAGGCCAGAGTGGAAGGTGTTGGCCTAAGGTTCAGAGCTGGAAAGGGGGCACCTGTCAGATAGGGGGCAGAAGCCACTCCCTCTGCATATCAGCAGGGTGGGGAGGGGCGACTGGAGAGACCAGATCTACCCCACGTTGAAGAGGAATAGAGAGAAAGACTGAGAAAAGCAGACAAGCTTCCAGACGGGGGTGCCCCCAGAGGGCAGCTGCCTCCTGCCCCATCTCTACTGCTCCGGGGTGTCTGTGGCTCTTCTCATGGAGGCAGCCACGCTGGCCGATCCTTCGGAGCCCCTGCCAACAGCAGCCCCTTTCTGGACGCGGGGTGACGGCCCAGGGCAGCCAGAAGGGGGAAGGCAGGGGAGAGCAGAAAGCTGCGGGGCGGCCAGAATGTGGGTCATGGTCACAGAGGCTAGAACAACAGCTGGCCTGTTGTGCCCGGGGGAAGAAGTCCCTCCCGTGCTGGGAGGGCAGCCTCTCGCCCCCCCCCATCAGAAGCATCCCCCTGCCACCCACAGCCCCCTGCCAGCAGAACTGGAATGCCACTCTCCCACCCCAGGACAGTCAGCAATGAAACGATCTGGGGACTGATAACTCGGCCAGAGTGTAACCAAGAGGTGGCCTATAGGAACTGCGGGCTCAGGGCAGGTCTGAGTCCCCACCTGAGGTCCTCACGTCACATTTGTTAACTGCTGTGGCAAAGGGTTCAGCCTCATCTCCAGGCACAGAATCCTCACTTTCTAGAAAGAAAAGCAAATTCTACTAAAGCCAGAAACT
Organism: Cervus canadensis; assembly: GCF_019320065.1. Taxonomy (NCBI): domain Eukaryota; kingdom Metazoa; phylum Chordata; class Mammalia; order Artiodactyla; family Cervidae; genus Cervus; species Cervus canadensis. The sequence continues at coordinate 74,127,008 of NC_057398.1, forward strand.
TGCTGTCAAGAAGTACATCACCTAAAGTGGTTAAGCAATAGCGGGGTGACCCCCAACAACAGTTGAAAAATGCCCACAGGGAGTGGGAGACGGGCTAGGAGAGCCTCTGAGGGCTCATCCAGGACTGAGATGCCAGGAGCGCGCGGGGCTGCAGGCGGCCAGCAGGAAGCCAGTTGCTCAGAAGAGAGGCTGGGGTGAGGAGGACGGGTGATCCCAGAGCGGCCGGCCCAGGACTGTGCCACCTGGATCTGTGGCCACCTCTGCTGCACTGTGACCACTGCCTGGATCTGTCTGCGGCTGTGCCTATGTGTGAGTGTGCGTTTGTGAGTCTGTGTGAAGGCACACATCTGGGGGAGGGCTTTGACTCCCATGTGTATGCCCCAGTGAGTGTGAGCACACTTTGCTCAGATGTCCCAGTGCCTGTACATCCGAGTGCATACCTACATGCCTGGCTTGGTGAGCTTATGTGTATGACTGTCCCGGAGTGTCTGTCTAGTGGTCTGTGCATGCAACTTCAGTGTGACTCAGTATGTGCGGGTATCAGGGCAAGTCTACAGGTGTTCCAACACACATACATGGCATGGGATGTGTGCTCCTTGGGTTTATAGGTTGGTATCATCGTGTAGGTATGTGCATACAAATATGTGTGTTTAAGTTACAATTGAAGGGTATGTGCTTTGATGTGTGGGTCTGTTAATCTCACACACGTGTTGGTCCTGGTTCCTCTGTGCATGTTTATGGGTGTGTGTGTCTATCCTGATATGTACCAACTCTGGTACACATGCTTGTGCATGGGTGTGGAGGAGAAGAATCAGGAGAGGGTGGGACAGTCCCATGGCCTCCCTGCTGCTCTCTAGTCAGGAACAGCACTGCATGAATCCGCCACCTGCAAACCCTGCAGGGGCTCCCTGCTTCTGAAGAATAAAACCCACCTCTCCCAGGCTGACACCTAGGGAACTCATCAATATACAGTGATCTGCTATACTTGCTTTTCTCCAAATGTCTGAGATAGACCATCTTTACCTCTGCTTTTTCTGTTTCTTTGCCTGGAGTTCCGTTACCCTGTCTGTCTCTGCCCAGCAAAATCCTACCCATCCTCTAAGGTCTAGAGCCAATGCCAGACCAATCCTCTAGCAAGATGTAACCATTCCTGCCTCCGGCTTCCAAGCAAATTACTTATATCCCTCAGTAAGCGCACACCCCTTTCATTGCAATGATGGGCACAAGCATTTCTTCCATGACTGGATGGTGAAGAACTTAAGAGTCATAAGCGCAGACCCCTTTCATTGCAATGATGGGCACAAGCATTTCTTCCACGACTGGATGGTGAAGAACTTAGAGTCAGGAACTTCACCCAGTTCTTTGCAGCTCCCTAAGTGCCTGGTTCAACATCTGGTACGCAGAGCCTGCAGCAAACGTTCACTGGGTTTAGCTGGCCAGCAAGCTGAAAATGGGAATGACATTTACTGTCTTGGGGCCTTTAGAACTGGGCAAGTACAAGATACAGGCCTGCGAGTCTCCAGCCCTGGCGAGCTGCAGGGCTAGGGAAACCTATTATTAGCCTCTGTGGTCTCAGGTTCTGTGTCTAAAGGAGCCTCCTCTGGGAACAAATGCCCAAGGTCAGATGGGACAGTTCTGCCAGCTTCTTCATTCTTGTGAAGCATAGTTACCTAAGAACTGACCTCTCTCAGCAGCTGGGCACAGCTCCAAAGCCCTATGCACACTGGAATACACACTGTCTGCTGCTGTAGCCAGGACAGAGTCCAGTTACAAATTTCCTTCAGCAACCCTACACGCATACTCCCAACCCCGAGGTATCCCCATGGAGGCTGAGCTTCTGTAGCCCATTCTGCCTGCCCACCAGCCAGATCTCCAGCATCCAGGGCAAGACCCTGGCTCAAGGTGATGGGGAAGGGAGCAAGGAGTACTCCTCAAGGCCTGGTGCCAGGAGAAAGAGCCCCTGAACAAAGAATTCAAGAATAAGAGCGGTGTTTGACTCATTCTTTGGGCCAATATACCAGAGTGGCTAAAATTTCACTAAAAAACGGACAATACTGAATGTTGGTAAAGATGTGGTATAACTAGAACATGTACACTGCTGGCAGGAGAAACTGGTATAGTCACCTTGGAAGGCTGCTGGGCAGTGTGCACTAAACCCAAGTACACTCATAACCTGTAGCCCAGCAGTTCCACCTCTGGGCATTCACCTGGTGGAAGTCAGCACTTACATCCATGCAAAGGTTTGTTCACGAGTGACTGACTGTACTCAAATTCATACAGACTTGCGAGAAGACCTGAACAGCCACAACAATTTTGAAGAACAACAACAAACCAGAGACTCACATTTCCGAACTGCAAAACTTCCTATAAAACTCCTGGAGAAGGAAATGGCAGTCCACTCCAGTATTCTTGCCTGGAGAATCCCATGGATGAGCCTGGTAGGCTACAGTCCATAGGGTCGCAAGAGTCGGACACGACTTAGTGACTACACCACCACCACCATCACTATAAAACTACAGCCATCAAATCAGTACCGTATTGGCACAAGGATAAGACAGACCAATGAAATAGAATTTAGAGTTCAGAAATGAACTCATACATCTATGGCCAACTGATTTTTTTTCAAACTTTAAACTTTTTATTTTGTATTGGGGTATAGCTGATTGGGCTTCCCTCATAGCTCAGCTGGTAAAGAATCTGCCTGCAAAGCAGGAGACCCCAGTTCGATTCCTGGGTTGGGAAGATCCGCTGGAGAAGGGATAGGCTCCCCGCTCCAGTATTCTCGGGCTGCCCTGGTAGCTCAGCTGGTAAAGAATCCGCCTGCAAAGCAGGAGACCCCAGTTTGATTCCTGGGTAGGGAAGATCTGCTAGAGAAGGGATAGGCTCCCCGCTCCAGTATTCTTGGGCTGCCCTGGTGGCTCAGCTGGTAAAGAGTCCCCCTGCTGAGTAACGATGTTGGGGTAGCTTCAGGTGAACAGTGGAGGGACTCAGCCGCACACACACATGTATCCATTCTTCCCCAAACCCACTCCCATCCAGGCTGGCACACAGCATTGAGCAGAGTTCCACGTGCTGCACAAGAGGTCCTTGTTGGTTACCCATTTTGAATACAGCAGTGTGTACATGACTTTCCCAGACTTCCTAACTATCCCTTACCCCCGGCAACCATAAGTCCACTCTCTAAGTCTGTGAGTCTCCGTTTTGTAAGTTCTTTTTAGACATAGAGGGATGGCATAAGTATTTCTCCTCTGACTTCACTCAGTATGACACTCTCTAGGTCCATCCACGTTGCTGCAAACAGCTTTATTTCATTCTTTTTATGGCTGAGTAATATTCCATTGTATATATGCACCACAACTTCTTTATCCATTCCTCTGTCGATGGACATTTAGGGTGCTTCCACATCTTGGCTACTGTAAACAGTGCTGCAATGGACGCTGGGGTGCATGTATCCTTTTGGATCATGTTTTTCTCCGGATAGATGCCCTGGAGTGGGATTGCAGGGAAGTTTGGTAGCTCTGTTTTTAGTGTTTTAAGGAACCTCCATACTGTTCTCCACAGTGGCTGTACCAATTTACACTCCTACCAGTCCTCTCCACAGCCTCTCCAGCATTTGTTGTTTGTGGATTTTTTGATGATAGTATGACTAACTGATTTTTGACAAGAGTACCAAAACTACTTAATGGAGAAAGAACAGTTTCTTCAACAAATCGTGCTAGGACAACTGGATTTACACATGCAAACCAATGACATTGGATCCCTATTCCACATGATACACAAAAATTAACTCAAAATGGACCAATGACATAAATATGAGTTAGAACCACAAAATTCTTAGAACAAAACCAGAGGTATGTCTTCATGGCCCTGGGTTTTGTAACAGCTTCTTACATGTGAAAGCACAAAAAACAAAAGAAGAAATAAATTAGAATTCATGAAACTTTAAAATTTATATGCATCAAAGGACGCTATCAATAAAGTGAAAAGATCTGCAAAGCAGGAGAAAATATTTGCAAATCACATATCTGATAAAATTTTAACATCCAGAACATATAAAGAACTCCTAAAACTCAACAACAAAAAAGCCAAACAACAGGTAAAGGATCAGAAAAGACATTTCTCCAAATAAGATATATGAAAATACACTTAATACCACTAACCATTAGGAAAATGCAAATCAAAACCATAAAGAGATACTGCTTCATACCTACTAGCATAGCCATAATCAGTAAAATGAAAAATAACAAGTGCTGGTGAGGTGGAGAAAGTAGAACCCTCCCACATTGCTGGCGGGAAGGCAGTATGGTGCAGCCACTGTGGAAAACAGCTTGGCAGTTCCTCAAAAAGTTAAACACAGAATTACCATACAATCCAGCAATTCTAGTCCTACATATACACCCAAAGAATTGAAAACAAGGACTCAAACAGATACCTACACACCCGTGTTCATCACAGCATTATTCAAAATAGCCTAATGGTGGGAAAAACACCAGTGTTCATCAATGAATGAATGGATTAAAAAGAATGTGAACAATGGAAAAAAGACAACCTCTTTAACAAGTGGTGCTGGGAAAACTGGTCAACCACTTGCAAAAGAATGAAACTAGAACACTTTCTAACACCATACACAAAAATAAACTCAAAATGGATTAAAGATCTAAATGTAAGACCAGAAACTATAAAACTCCTAGAGGAGAACATAGGCAAAACACTCTCCGACATAAATCACAGCAAGATCCTCTATGACCCACCTCCCAGAATATTGGAAATAAAAGCAAAACTAAACAAATGGGATCTAATGAAACTTAAAAGCTTTTGCACTACAAAAGAAACTATAAGTAAGGTGAAAAGACAGCCGTCAGATTGGGAGAAAATAATAGCAAATGAAGAAACAGACAAAGGATTAATCTCAAAAATATACAAGCAACTCCTGAAGCTCAATTCCAGAAAAATAAATGACCCAATCAAAAAATGGGCCAAAGAACTAAACAGACATTTCTCCAAAGAAGACATACAGATGGCTAACAAACACATGAAAAGATGCTCAACATCACTCATTATTAGAGAAATGCAAATCAAAACCACAATGAGGTACCATTACACGCCAGTCAGGATGGCTGCTATCCAAAAGTCTACAAGCAATAAATGCTGGAGAGGGTGTGGAGAAAAGGGAACCCTCTCACACTGTTGGTGGGAATGCAAGCTAGTACAGCCGCTGTGGAAAACAGTGTGGAGATTTCTTAAAAAACTGGAAATAGAACTGCCATATGACCCAGCAATCCCACTTCTGGGCATACACACTGAGGAAACCAGATCTGAAAGAGACACATGCACCCCAATGTTCATCGCAGCACTGTTTATAATAGCCAGGACATGGAAGCAACCTAGATGCCCATCAGCAGATGAATGGATAAGGAAGCTGTGGTACATATACACCATGGAATATTACTCAGCCGTTAAAAAGAATTCATTTGAACCAGTCCTAATGAGATGGATGAAACTGGAGCCCCTTATACAGAGTGAAGTAAGCCAGAAAGATAAAGAACATTACAGCATACTAACACATATATATGGAATTTAGAAAGATGGTAACGATAACCCTATATGCAAAACAGAAAAAGAGACACAGAAATACAGAACAGACTTTTGAACTCTGTGGGAGAAGGTGAGGGTGGGATGTTTCGAAAGAACAGCATGTATATTATCTATGGTGAAACAGATCACCAGCCCAGGTGGGATGCATGAGACAAGTGCTCCGGCCTGGTGCACTGGGAAGACCCAGAGGAATCGGGTGGAGAGGGAGGTGGGAGGGGGGATCGGGATGGGGAATAAGTGTAAATCTATGGCTGATTCATATCAATGTATGACAAAACCCACTGAAATGTTGTGAAGTAATTAGCCTCCAACTAATAAAAAAATTAAAAAAAAAAAAAAAGAATGTGATCTATCCAAACAACAGAATATTACTCAGCCATAAAAAGGAATGAAGTTCTGAGTCATGCTGAAACACTGATGAATTCTGAAAACATGCCAGGTGAAATAAGCTAGACACAAAGTGATAAATACTGTACGATTCTGCCTATATGAGGGACCTATGTAGTCAAATTCATAGAAACAGAAAGTAGATTACGGTTGCCAGGGGCCGGGGGAGCAGAGAATGGGGAGTTGCTGCTTAATGTTCACAGAGTTTCCACTGGAGTAAAGAAAAAGTTTTGGAAATAGACAGCAGTAACAGCTGTACCACATTGTGAATATCCTAAATGCCAGGAACAGTACACTTAAAATGGTTAAAATGGCGAATGTCATGTCTCACACACACACACGAAGCAATAAAAAAGATTTTTTACAAAAATCGCGGCAGCATCCTCCCCTGCTTTGCTGCCAAACCCATCAATATCCAACTACAAATAAATGCCCGTCAGGATAAATGCGACAAAGACAGAAGATTTCAGAAGCGCTGCTTCCCCAGAGGGCAATACTCTTCGAACCTTTGAGTGACTTACTGTGATGATGCACTGGTGGAGGGAGCTAGTCTTGAAATTCCACCAACCTTGTCACTCACTTCCTGGGCCTGGCTGCAGAACCGGGACAACGTCACCAGCCTCCAACCTGCCTCTGAAAACTCCTGAGAACCAGACTGAATGTCTCTGAGCCAGCACCTTCCCTCCAGGCCCCTCTCTAGATGTCTCGAGTTCCATCCGCTTCACTGCTGGCTTCAGCTTTTGTCACCCAGCAGGTAAAATATATCTAGCATACTGGCCTAGGGCCTTTGCCCTGAGTTCTTTGCCAGACTTAAAAAGCTGGCTGAAATATTTTACCTAAATATTTAACCTTTAAAGAGAAGCCCTGGATTGTTCAGGCTACGCCAAGAGATGTGCTATTTTAAAATTTCAAAAATTCCACTCACCAAGGTCCCAGTTCACTGCACTCGTCAGCAGTCTGCCTTCTCACACTGCCCCTAAAAAGGCCGAATGATATGTGCATAGTTCATTTCCCAGCCAGACCGATGACTGGAACAACCTAACTGCCCCACTGACCCTCCTGAAGAGGTGGCTCCCCACTGACCCCCTCCTCTCCAGCAGTTAGGCAATGCTATTTTGTGTTAAGCAGCCCACCACATTCCCAAGTTATATTTTGGACTTAGTCTCTCTAAAACTCCTAAAATGCCTATCTTTCTTGGTATCTTGGAGGTGTACATAATTCAATAACCATTCATATCAACTTTTTTAGTGTATGCCTATAAGGCTTTCTGACTGACCTTTTAAACGAACACACCAGAATTTATACATTTGGATGACTGCTGACTCCTTCAAAGAAGTCCCCTTGGGAGGCTATATACATATTCCAACAATGCACTTGCCTGTCCTTGAACATTCCTGAAGCTTCTCTTTGGAACTGCTTTCAAAGCCTATAGCATAACTTTTGATGGGCCCCCAAGGTAGCAAATGTTTATCCTATGTGGGTAGATTTGATTTTTTTTCTTAGCTTGGAAGATAGGGTTAAGAATGGGAAAGAGAGCTGGTGACGCAGTTGGGAGTACTATTTAATGTTAAAAAGCGAAGAATTACTATTATCGAGGATAGATCTCTGAAGACTATTTCTAGGAGGATGAAACAAGATTCTGAGCACTGGCCCCCTTATAGGGCTTATATTCACAGTCCTCATATGGTGCAGTTTTAGAGGACAACACATGTGTGAATGAGTAAGATCTGGTTATACCAATAAAAACAATCTGAAACCACTCTATTGTTACCACAGATTCCTTTGTTGTGTCCACTCATGTCACTGTGTCTGGCCAGGTGCTAGGAACTAGAAACTTTCCAGAAGTGGCTGCCAAAGACAATGGCCTAGAGTGGGCACAGGGAGTAGGCTGCCTGTTCTCTAAAGAAGACAAGAGACTGGGACATGCAGAGATGCGGGCAAAGTCTGGCGGGTCCTCGTTAAGTTAAACATTGAATTACCACGTGCACTAGAAACTCCACTCCTAGGTATATGTGCCAGAATACTGAAAACAAGTGCTCAAACAAAAACACGAACAGAAATGTTCACGACAGCATTGTCCACAAGGAACAACCAAAATGCCTACCAGGAGATCAATGGATAAACAAAACGTGGTTTGCACAGATGAGATAGTGCAGAGCCACAGACAGGACCTGCTACAGCCTGAATGCACCCTAAAAACACGCTAGGTCAAAGAAACCCATCACAGAGGCCGCATAGCTTAAATGAAATGTCCACAAGAGGCATGTGGGGAGAAGAGATTGCCAGGGGCAATGGGAGTGATGGAAGGGGTCTGCAACTAGACAGTGGTGATGGAGCCCAGCAGTGTGAATAAATGAAGTGCCACGGAACTGCATATTTGAAAATGCTCAATTTTATGTTGTGGGTATTCTACGAAAAGGAGAAAAGGACAAAAGAAGTAAGTGGGCAGGGTTTCTACGCTCACCTCTGGCAAGAAAGCAGTCTGCAGCCGGCAGCAGTGCTGGCAAGGGCTGGCGCAGCGCACAGGCAGCAGGGCTGAGGACTTCACAGGTGCGAGAAGGGAAGGGGCGCGGGGACGCCGGCCCCCACCGGCGACCATCACCAACACCAGCCAGCCCGCAGCAAATGCGTTTTGATGAGAAACTCAAGCCATGTATGAAAAAAGATCCCCTGTGGTGAGAAGCAGGGACATTTCCCGAGACAAAGCCAGAGGAGAGCGTTTCTAATTCAGCCGCTTCCCTGTCGACTCTCATCTCTGCCTGCAGCATCCTGACCAGCTGCCTAGGACATCACTGCTGTCTCTTCTGGGTCATCAGCGCTGGGAGCCTGGGGGCTGGGCCGGGGGCAGGGAAGGAGCTGTCCTTCCCTGCAGATAAGATTCTCCCCTCCACCAGCAGCTGCTTTTTAGGAGGGCAACCCAGGCCACAGTGCTCTGCAAGTCACCCTCCCTTCTTCCCCCAGCTCCCCGGGGGGCTCACAGACACTCTTGGCGCCTCTCGGCGCCTCTCTGCATGGCCAGCTACAGGCTTGAGCAGGAAACTCACACACCAGTCAGGCAGCTGAGGCTGCTCCCCAACCACCCAGCCCCAGGCAACCTCCAGCTTAGGGGTATGTTTTCCTAATCTTCATGCGTGAGGATTTACAAATCCAGAGAACAGACAAGACCCTTAGCAGCAATTACAAGACTAATAACATTAAGTCTTAAATGGTTATTACCAACCCAGATCCCTTATTAGTTGTGACAGCCAGTGAACTGGGGAAGCAGTGAATTGTAGTGCATATGAAAAGTAACTTTAAAATTCAATCGTCTCTCTGGCTGAGGCTCAGAGCAGCTGCTGGACCTGAGACCAAGGCTCTGGGAGAGACAGGAGAGCGACCCAGGCACGCGAGGCCTGCTCCTGACTCACTGATTACCAGAGGCCGCCCTCACACCTTGCACACTCAGCACCAGGGTTTACTGGGCACCTGCTAGATTGCACTGGAGCACTTACAGTACAGGGGGTCTACAGACCTCCGCGTGCTTCTGGCGTCTTCCTGTCCCCCGAGGTCGGGAGGAAGGAATGAAGGACCAACTTCTGTCGCCGGTGACGGCAGCGCAAGGATGCCTAAGGCAGGGGAAGGCACTGCCCAGCTGCCAGGCTTGAAGGGATCTCCCCATGGATGGCGGCTCCCAGCACAGTGAGCGTGACAAGGAGCTAATTCATTCCACTTGCCGCGAGACGGCAAGGTGCAGCGTGAAACAGGCGGCAGAAAAAGCAGCACGCAGGGCGCCTGCACTAAGGCGAGGGGCCAGACAGCTGAAAAGGCAGTGGGATGACCTCTGAGAAAGGAGTCAGGCCCTGATCATCCCCCCAACCGCAGCCACAGGGGGGTGGAGAAGGGGCTGCTACAGCTCCTGTGAGGACAGCATCCCCACGCTGAGGGCAGGCAGGCTCTGCCCCACAAGAAAAAACTCGGGGAAGGCGAAGGAGGGAGGGCGGGAGGAGCTGAGAGGGGAGAGGCAGCTAGAGAGGCAACTGTCATCCCAGCCACTGCGGGCAGCCCGTTGCCATGACGACGCCCTCCTGCGTGGTACCCAGGAATAAATTATTGACTGCTTTCCCGCCTGCCCGAAGCCCCCAGTGCCCTCTTGGCTGCCGCCATTCATCTCCCCTCCTCCACCTGATCTGTATTTGGCTGAAAGAGGATCCAAACAGGAACCTGGAGACATCACAGGCCCCCAAGCCCCTCCCCTCCCCTCTCTGCCTCCCTCCTCCTTCTCACCCTGGCTGCCCTCGCCACCCGTCACAGGCTGAACCACGGCCCCCAAAACTCTTATGCTGAAGTCCAAACCTCCAGAACCTCAGAATGGGGCAGAATTCAGACCTTCTGAAGAGATAATGATGGTAAAATGAGGTCATTAGCACGGGCTCGAACCCAGTATGACTGGTGTTCTCATAGAAGAGAAGGTGGGACGCAGGCACATGCAGAGGGAAACGCAAGCAAGGACCCAGGGAGAAGAGGGCCGTCTACAAGCCAAGGGGGAGGCGTGCAAGGAACCAGTCCTGCTGCTACTTCAATCCTGGACTTCCAGGCTTCAGAACCGGGAGGAAGCAAGCTTCTGCTGCTCAAGTCACCCAGTCTGTGAAACTTCGTTGTGGCAGTCCCAGCAATGTGCCACCCGAACAGGACCCCCTCAAAGCCAGCTGTCATTCTGGGGTGCCAACCAGGATGGAAACATCATCTCAGCAGCAGAGGCAGAGAACTCAGAGGAGCCACGTGTCCACACAGTGGGCTTCCCGGGGCCCGAGGCTGGGAGACAGGACCGCTCAGCCCGGAAGCTGGCTGGCAGACTCAGTGCCAGGAAGGCAGGCTGCTGCACGTATCCCGGGCTCCTCTGCTTGGGCTGAGCACAGCAGAGTCACCCCACTTCTGGGGCCCCGTGCCCTAGCCTGAAGAACACAAGACTGCCCTGCAGGCAGAACCAGCGCGCAGTGAGGAACGACAAGAGCCAGACACAGAGGGGCCTCCAGCCTGAGGTGAGCAGGCTTAAGGTCCTACCGGGAGAAAGGAGCACCCGCTCCATGGAGTCCAGGGTGTAAAACTGTGCAGGGTGATCTTCACGTCAAAGGAAAGCGCCAGGTGGGAGACGGGAGACACTGGACCCCCAGGGCATCACTGTGGGAATGCAGAATGGTGCGACTGGTGGGAAAAACCGTTTGGTGGCTCCTCCACAACTTAACCATAGAATTACATGGCCCCACAATTCCACTCCTAGGCAGACACCTCCAGAATTGAAAACAGGTACCCAAACAAGTATGCATGCACACAGCTCCACAGTGGCCATTCACAATGGCCAAAAGGTGGAAACAATGCAAAAGTCCATCAACGGATGCATGGATAAATAGGTTATGATATATACATATGATGGAATATTACTTAGCCATAAAAAGGGATGAAGTCCCGATACACGCAACAATGAAGATTACTGAAAGCCAAGTAAAAGAAGCCAGACCCAAAGGCTACACATGTATGGTTCCTCTGATATGAAATGTCCAGAACAGGCAAATCCACACAGACAGAAAGCGGATGAATGGTTGCCAGGGGGCGGGGGAGGGGGAAATGGAGAGCAATTGCTCATCGGGTATGGGCTGCTCTTCCGGGGTGATGGGAAAGTTCTGAAGGTAGAAAGAGGTGGTGGTGGCACAACATGGTGAATCTACTAAATGCCACGGAATGGTCCACTTTAAAACTGTTAAAGTTACGTCATGCAAATTGCCTCTCAATAAATTACTTTTTTAAGTTAAGCCCTAGGTATATGGGTAGTTAGGCTGGTCTCTACCTTAGTGGATGCTTCCCAGACATTTACACTCGTGCGTGCACACACACAAACATGATCAGGGACTGCTCGGCCTCCCTGCTCCACTTACACACCCTGCCCTGCAGGTACAGGTTGCCTCCCTCTCCCTCTGCCTTTGCCTCTTTACTAATCATCCTCTCTCCTCTTCTCCACGCATCAAAATATTACTGATCTTTTCATGTTGAGCTCAAAACCTGACTTTTCCACAAAGCTTTCCTCAACGACCCCAGTCAACAATGAACTTCCTCCCTCCTAATCCCACTGCTGTTTATCAGTTGCCAATTAGACTCAATTATGTGATGGACTGGGAGGCCTGGCGTGCTACGATTCATAAGGTCGCAAAGAGTTGGACACGACTGAGCGACTGAACTGAACTGATGTTCGAGCATGGAATGGCCTTCCTGAGTCTTTCTCTGTATGTGTAAATCTTGTTCCCACATTAAGATTATAAACTTGAGGAAGGCACTGAGTTCTATCTGCCAAGCCCTAACACAGCCTCTGCCGTGGCTGCAGAAGCCCATTCCTGGAGTCAGGCGGGCTGAAAGCTGATCCTGGCTCCATGCCTCCCTCACTGACTAAGCCTGCGTCCCAGGGGTCCTCTTCTAGGCTCCCGGTCAGAGTTCTCCAAGTGCTGTAAGGAAGGTCAGATGCAGCAGCCTTACAGGTACAGAAGCCTGCACACTGGGAAGCATGAGCACAGAAAGCGCTCTTCATAAAGCACACGCTCCGTAACTGCCTGCTGAGCACGGAGGGCGGCCTGCAGAGCGAACCCCCAGGTTCCAGCATCCCTGAAGGCGGCGGGTCTGGAGAAGCAGGTGTCAGCACAGCCAGGCCTGGAGAGGGTCCATCAGAAACCTGTGTCTCTCCATGGACTCCCCAGGGGACTGAACGGCCCTGCCTGGACCAGGGTGGAAGGGGACCCTGCAGGAGGACAGACTGGGGCTTCTGGCTAAACACACCATCTCCTGAGGGTCCCCGCTGAGAAAGAGGAGCAGAGATGTGCCCAGGTAAGGGCTCCCCTTACCTGGCTCAGACAGTAAAGAATCTGCGTTCAATGCAGGAGACCTGGGTTTGATCCCTGGGTTGGGAAGATCCCCTGGAGAAGAGAATGGCTTCTTCACTCCACTATTCTGCCTAGAGATACCCATGGACCTCTTGGTGGGCTGCAGTCCATGGGCTTGGAAAGAATCAGACATGACTGAGTGACTAACACTTTTCCACTTTCACTTTCAAAGCAGATCTATGCTAAGCTGGGACTGTGGTTCCTGCATCCCTGAGACAAATGAATGACCAGGGGAGGACTGACCAGGCTGGAAGGACTCCAAAGGGTTCACCTCCACAAGGATTGAAACCAAAAGGAGATACTTGTCCTTGGGCGGCAGCAACCAAAGGGTTAATCCCGAGTGGCGCACACCCCCAGTCCAAGGGTCCCCGCCCTCCTCAAACTGTTCCTTGCTGCAGGTAATTAGGTCAGCTTAGAGGATTTCCCAGTCTGGAGGGTGGGGGAGGCAATCCAACGGAGCCCCACATCCCAGGCCAAGCTCCCTGCTGAGCCGGCCCCTTCCCCCAAGACGGCGCTCACCTCGGGGTGAAGGGTCTGGCACATCCCAGGAGGAGGGTCTGCCGAAGAATGAAGGGGCCCAGCTTGAAAAGTGGAAGCAGTTGGGGTCACTTACACGCAACCCCCAGTCACAGTGGGATGGTCCTTGCCCAAGGGTCAGAATGAACGAGAGAAAGAGAAGTGGCAGGATCTGGGCTCCTGCTGAAAGGCTACGAACAGGTCAGACAAAAGGCTGGAGGGTGGAGTGAGAAGCCAGCAGCCTAAAGGCAGTCAGCGAACTCTCTAGCAGCAAGATCATGCTAATGGTCAAGTCTAGGTGTGAGAGACTGTCAGGCTTGCTTGGAGTGCCCCCCACCCAGAAGAGCAGGAAAGAAGCCAATCAGCTCACCTGTGGTCCATGTCTCCAGTCTCCCCCCACGCCCCCCACCCCGCCCATTTCCTATGGCAGCAGAGATCCAGCAGAGAAGCAGGCAGAAAGGGTGTGTCCTGAGAACCCCACTGAGAAACTCATTCACACCTTCACCATGGGGAGTCCTTTTCACTCTCCAAGTGGGCAAGTCAAGAACATCAGAGACGTCTCTCAACACATCAGTGAGATGTGGAGGGGCTGGCTGGGTTTGACATTATAGCAGGAGGCACGCATGGTGTGAGCAGCTGTGTTCAGCGCGTGCGCGCGCGCACACACACACACACACACACACACACACACACACACACACACACACACACACACACACACACACACACAGCAAATGCCTCCTCCTGCCAGGAACAGAACACAAAGGACTCGCTCAGGGTTACACCCCCTGCGCTTCAACTGGCTTCATCTTAACTGCACTCCCCCAAATAGGGGAGCCAGTTACCGAGTCTTGACTACAGAAAGATGCAGAAAGATGCTCTGGACTGGGGCTCGGAGATGCCAGTCAAGTCTAAATGGGGTGTATGAGGACACACACACACACAGACGAAATGACCAAAGTGGAAGAGGATTAACATATAAAAATATAAGCTAATGTGACTGTGGGAAACTAAAAGCAATCAATTATCTGCAGCAAACAGCTTACTTCTGAGCCTGAATGAATTCAGTGGGTACCCCACTTCTAATATGGGTTCCAAGTATATATATAAAAGCATTCATTTTCAACCTCAATGAAAGAAAAATTAGGGAAGATAATCTGTGCAAAAATGACATGCAATCAGTCATTCATAAACCAAATGTGGACCGTAGATTATCTAGGGTTTGGGCTTTCTGTGACATTGCTTCCCATCTGTTAATGTGGTCAGAAAAGCAGCAAGCCAGGCTGGGAGGAAGTGGCATGGAGACAATGTCTACTGACCCAGCAGAGAATGCTGAAGGCTACGTGAGGACTCAGATGCGTCCCAAGTCCAAGGGCCATTACACCAGGCCACACCTAATGGCCACCAGACCACGTCATTAGTGCCTCTTCAAACATGCAGCTAAAATCCTGATGCCACTGAAGACACACCAATCAGCTCAGCCAGGAGAGGCAAGCCCAGGAGACTGTGGGGAGAGAGCACTATAGCAGTGCTCGCAGGAGTTCCAAGACCAGGTCCCAAACTCACCCATCCCGGGGGCTGACCTTTGCCAAAGACAGCTTTTAGCTGGTGGGAGAGAAGCAGAGAGAGCAGTGACCGCTTGGCCACGCTCATTTCTGAGCCTCACTGGCAGGCTTCCGCCATGCAGCCCAGCAGAGCAGGCCATCATCCCAGGCCTGGGGGCCACTGGCCTCTACTTAAAACACTCCCTAAGACACAGAGTTCACTTCCTGCAAGGCTTCTCACTCCACTTCTTATTTGGGGGCAGCTCTTAAAGAGTCAGATGATATCTAAGATTCCCCCCAATTCTCTGATCCAATTACAAAGTTCTTAAGTAAGTTGAACAGAATGTTGCTTGTTGTAGTTCTGACATCTGGACTCTCAAAGACCGTGTCCAATCCTATCTCCAAAAACAACCTAGGGGGAAGGGGGCACACTGTGTTCACCACCCCTGATCATCATTTGAAGAACTGTCACCTTCTTCATCATGGTTTTCAGACCCCACACCATCCGAGAATCCTAGTGCAACCAGAAGGAAACTTAGAGGTTGTTCTTGTTAATGTTTTGCATCTTTCTAGCGTGTAATCATGCCAAGGAAATGCTAATATAATTTGATTATTTTTGCATACTTTTAAGTTTAAAAGCATGCTGTTGTAGATAAGATTCAGTCAGTCAGTCCAGTCAGTTTAGTCGCTCAGTCGTGTCCGACTATTTGCGGCCCCATGGACTGCAGCACGCCAGGCCTCCCTGTCCATCACCAACTCCTGAGTTTACTCAAACACATGTACATCGCGTCGGTGATGCCATCCAACCATCTCGTCCTCTGTCGTCCCATTCTCCTCCTGCCTTCAATCTTTCCCAGCATCAGGGTCTTTTCAAATGAGTCAGCTCTTCCAATGAATATTCAGGACTGATTTCCTTTAGGATAGATTGGTGGGTCTCCTTCCAAGGGACTCTCAAGAGTCTTCTCCAACACCACAGTTCAGAAGCATCAATTCTTCTGTGCTCAGCTTTCTTTATAGTCCAACTCTCACATTCATACATGACCACTGGAAAAACCATAGCCTTGACTAGATGGACGTTCGTGGCAAAGTGATGTTTCTGCTTTTTAATATGCTTTCTAGGTTGGTCATAGCTTTCCTTCCAAGGAGTAAGCATCTTTTAATTTCATGGCTGCAGTCACCATCTGCAGTGATTTTGGAGCCTCCCCCAAATAAAGTCAGCTACTGTTTCCACTTTTTCCCCATCTATTTGCCATAAAGTGATGGCACTGGATGCCATGATCTTAGTTTTCTGAATGTTGAGCTTGAAGCCAACTTTTTCACTCTCCTCTTTCACTTTCATCAAGAGGCTTTTTAGTTCCTCTTCACTTTCTGCCATAAGGGTGGTGTCATCTGCATATCTGAGGCTATTGATATTTCTCCTGGCAATCTTGATTCCAGCTTATGCTTCTTCCAGCCCAGCGTTTCTCATGATGTACTCTGCATATAAGTTAAATAAGCAGGGTGACAATATACAGCCTTGACGTACTCCTTTTCCTATTTGGAACCAGTCTGTTGTTTCATGTCCAGTTCTAACTGTTGCATACAGGTTTCTCAAGAGGCAGGTCAGGTGGTCTGGCATTCCCATCTCTTTCAGAATTTTTCACAGTTTATTGTGATCCACACAGTCAAGGCTTTGGCATATTCAATAAAGCAGAAACAGATGTTTTTCTGGAACTCTCTTACTTTTTCAATGATCCAGCAGATGCTGGCAATTCGATCTCTGGTTCCTCTGCCTTTTCTTAGATCAGATTACTATCAAAAATTTTATAAACCGCAGTTGTAACAGAATCCTTAATAATGGTTATTGTAGGAATAAATTCAACTGTCCACCTTCCCAACTTAACAAGTTGCACATACTGCCCAACTTAGTTCAGGTTAACTAGATTTAAAAAAGCACGATTTGTTAACACATTTTTTAAACTTATTTTTTGGCCATGTCATGTACAGGATCTTAGCTCCCTGAGAAGAGAGCGAACCTGGACCCTTGGCAGTGAGAGCTCAGACTGCTAACCACTGGACCATCAGGGAATTCCCTGTTGACACATTTGTAGATGGCATATTGTATCATGTCAGGCTTGGTGATCAAATTATAATAATTTAATCAAATGTTAAGATATAAAAATAATCAAAACCTGCTCTCACATCCTGAAGTTGGAACTTCTTATTCTTGGCTGCTTTGTAAGTTTGAAATTTTGTTTCTGTAAGAGAAAAGTGTTCAGACTAATTTACATGCGTTTCTCTGTTATGGGTGTAAATAGTGTTTATTCCCAGGGAATGAAAATCCACTTTAGGTATAATTATCACTTTTTCTGAGTACTAGAAACATCTTGATGTGCTATATAAAAATTCTGGTCAAATGAATACAATATGGTAACCACCATCTTCAGGGAAATTTGTAGAATTATTATTGTGTTCCCCATTAGCTCTGTAACATTCCATATGTTTCCTGTCTCCACTCATGGTTCATTATGGATAAAAGAAACCATAGAAGACTGTGAAGAAAAGCAAATTAAAACTCTGAGAGCAAAAGCACCCTGCAGCCAGCAGTGTTCAGCAGACAACACAACATAGCACTAATCTCCTCCAAATCCTCACACCTCACAAACTAGCAGAGCCCCAGTCTGGCTCATATTAAGGAGGAAAAGGTAGGATAGAGGTATTATCTTATTAAAAGCAGAAATGAAGTCAGACGACACTTCAACCACTTGAGAGTCCGCAGAGTTTCAGAATCACAAGGTAGGAAAAGGTCTTGTTCAACCATAACCTCATCTATTGCTGCACTGAGTTTTTTAGCGAAGAAACTGAGGTCTCCAGGCAAGGGTTTAGCCAAGGTCACCCGAGAGCCGGGGCAGAGGCGGCTCGGGACCCGGACCCGACTGAGTCCTGTGCTCCCTGTGTGCCTGGCAGGGCCAGTGTGGCTGCAAAGCCGTCTGAGGGCGAGGCCCCGTCAGGGAGCAGACAGGAGGGCGGGAAGCAGCCGCATGCACGCAGCCCGCCCCGTCTGCAGTCATCACAGCCGGGCACAGCTCTCTGCCCACAGGAAGTACTCAATAAACGCTTCCTGGATAAGGAACGAAGCTGCGGCAGGTCAGGGTGTGTACTCCCGCTTCTACCTCTCCCCCCGAGTCGAGGGGTGCCTATTCTTGCCCCCTTTCCGGAGTCAGGACAGTTTCTATCTCATCAAGAAAGCAGCCTCTCAAGACCCAGCTGCCAGCACTTCCTGGCGCATAAACAGACCAGGACATAGTGTGGTCCCCCAGACCATAGTGTGGTCTTAGCCCCTTCTGCTGCTGCAACAAAAACACCACAGGCTGGCCGGCTGACAAACCCCAGATACTTCCCTCCCACAGTTCTGGAGGCTGGGAGTTCTAGGTCAGGGTACCAGCTCGGTCAGGTTCTGGTGAGCAGCCTCTCTCAGGACCAGACACCTGCCTTCTCACTGCATCCTCACGTACTGGAAGGGAAGAGCAAGATCTCAGGGGTCTTTTATAAATAAGGGCACTAATCCCATTCATGAGGGTGCCACCCTCTTGACCTAATCACCTCCCAAAGGCCCCTCCTCCTAATACAATCACCTTGAGCATTAGGTTTTCAACACAGGTAATTTGGCAGGGGTGGGGACACACACACTTTCAGACCATAGCAGGCCCACACTTTTGAAGATGAAAGAACTGGATTAGCCACTCTCCGAATTCAGTCCCAGGACCAGCAGCAGCGGATCTCCTGCAAGCTTGCTAGAGATGCACATGTTCGGGCCCCACCCCAGAAGGCCTGACTCAGAAACTGTGGGGGTGGGGGCCCATAGCCAGTGTCCTAAGAGGCCATCCAGGGTACAGCGACGCAGGCTGCTCTGAGAGTCACAGACTAGCCTGTGTTTACGGTCCCTTGCAGCTCTGACAGTTTCTATCCCAGCCTGAATAATGAGATGGTGATTTGGATGACGCTGGTATCCACAAACACTGGCAGAGTTGTCGCAGCCCCAAGTACTTTCTGAACACTCCACGTAAAACGACTCAGTGCCCCAGCGGAAGTCGATCTCTGTAGGGAGGTGCAGCTGCAAGTAGCTGCGGCTGACATGCCCAAGAGTGGGCCACATCCTCCCACTCAGGGGCTGCTGCCCGCTAAGCCTAGTCCACAAGCCCCAAAGGGAGACCTAAGCAGCAGCCTTCACCCAGGCCAACTGGTCTCCCTGAGGCACACCTGCCCTCAGGTGCTCTAGGACTCTCTTCCCAACTCATCAAATCTGACTTTTGTACTTTGAACAATGCAGGAAAATGCAAATAACGGCTTGCATGGTGTCACTACTAATTACTTGATGTATTAACAGCTGGGGCAGGGATGATCAGGTGAGGAGCAGAAGCTGCAGCTGGGACCAGCAGAGACACATCCTGAGAAGAGGCAAAGGGTCCTTCACGACCCTGTCCGTGCACTCTGCTCCCAGCAGCCGACTTCTGGCAGTAACTCTCAAACCAGGAGATCCACTGAAAACAGACACATCACATCTTACTGGCTGTGATTTCTAAGTGATTGGGGTTTTTGGTTTCTTCACTTTTTTCAAATTTTGTAATATTACCTTTAGAACCAGAAAACTTACATTTTAAGAAGCATAAACTGTGGATTTCTATATTTTACTGTATATATGTTTTATTTTAACACAAGTTATTTAAAAAAAATAATAACAAAGGGGATTGCATCCAACCCACTGAGTCCTGCTGGTCCCTGCTACAAGGTAGCATCAGTCTCCAGGTGGGATGGGTGAAATGGACAGGATGAGTTCTCCAGATTTCCCTGGTTGGGCTCTGGGTCCCTGAGTCTCAGTGTGTCCCTCCGGGAAATGGGGAAATAGCTGTCTCCAGTGGGTTGACAGGAAGACAAACGCAGAGTCAGAAATGAGTCCCCAGAGCGCATATTGCCCCCACCTGTCTGTGTATTCATCGTCTTATCGACATCACAGCTGAGGCTAACGCAACGTGCTCCTCCAGCTCTGGAGGGATACTATGAGCTTTCATCTCAGAAAGAGGCAAACCTGACAACTCCCACCACGACACTGCCCGGCCCCCCGGCCTACTGCTCCAGGGGAAGGAGCAAAATACAAAGTGGCCTGCCTCCAGAGGGAGATGGAGGCGCATCCGTCACCTGGCCAGGGAGTCTCTCAGAACCTACTCGGTTTGTGAAATTTTCTGGAAAGAAAAAATAGGAGGGTTGGGGAATGTCAGGAAAGGTTCAAGTCCTCTACAGCCCCCCAACTTCCCAAGTGTACCAGCGGGTAACAAACACAAAGGAAAGAAGCTGGTGGAATCTCCGCTGCCCGTGCAAGCCGACAGCCCAGTAGGACAAAGAGCGCTGGCCTGGCCCTCCTCCTTGCCACTGTCTCACACGGGCGTCTGGGGGGCAGGACGTGGGGCAGAAAGGTGCTGGACAAACAGAGTGGGGGGGCCCTGGCTGCGAGTCGGGGGGCAGCGTTCTACCCCTTACTTTGCTCCAGGCTGCTACCAGCTCTGGGCGAGTCCCTTCCTCATGCTTCGTCCTCCTCCTACCCAGAGTGAGGGCCTCCCCAGCCCAGGTGGCTAAGACTCTCCTGATACAGAAGCAAGGAATCCGTGAGCTGGTCAGATCGGTGCCTTTTCTTACTCCACCAGGAGGGAACGGGGAGGGGGTGGTCCGGGCGACAGTGGACTCTCTACTGGGAAAGGACCTCCTCAGCCTTCAGCAGAGCACCGGGGGTTGCGAGCTCAATTAGATGGAATCTGACTGGAATCAGAAGGATCCGGATCGAAGCCCCAGGTGCACAGCTTACTAGCCGAGCAACCTCAGAAAAAAGCCTTCAAGTTCCCCGTACTTCCTTTCCCTCACTCCTAAAGCAAGGCCACTGAGAATAATACTTCCTGAGTGCGGAGACACTGGTTAAAAGCCCTTAGCATATGGTAAGCTCTGAATATCTGGAAACGGCCATTATGCTAACCCCACTCTTCCTATTGTTACTCCTGCTGCTGCTATGACAACAACCAGAGGTGGGGGGAGTTGGGGGGAGGGTCACAGGCCACGAATGCCTAGGACTAAAGCCCAGGGCACACTTCCTGTCCTCCCACTGGGGGTCAGGTTGATAACCAACGTCAGTTTACCACATCTGCAAGAAGAAAACCACACGGGTTCCTGACAATCACATATCAACTCTGAGTTACCTCCACCCAGAGAAACCCCCAATAAAGAGGTCTGCTTTTCAGGAGACTTAATACCGTCCTTACCCATCCTCTCCCTCCCTCTCCACTCATGCACACGCACACGCACGCACACACACACATGCACACGCACTCACAGAGCCAGCAGTTTTCCATCGGTACCATGGAGAATTCTAGGACACACTGGGGCAAAGGTTGAGCAGGTGCCAGCTGCCCAGCTGCAGCTGAATATAGGGCTCAGAGCAATCTACACAGAACAAATTAAAACTGAACAAGCAAGCTAGCCAGCAGCCACATGGCCAGTGGTGATGCAAGAAGACAGTGGGCCCTTCCCACCAACAGCCTGGGGCTGTTGAGACCAGGACTTGAAACCCTGCCAGAGTTGGGAGGGGGTAGCAATGGTCACATGGTGCTCTGGGCCAGAGCTGCTTGAGCTTCTCGCCATCGTCCACTGAGGGATCCAGGGCCTGCCTCGCACTGGACACCAGCTGGGCCCTGTGTCCCAGGAGACGCCCAGCAGAGAGCTGGGCTGGAAATCCACAGGTAGAAAACGCGGCTTGCCTCTGCCCAGATGCATGCTGCTTCCTCAACTGGTCACCAGCTCCCTATGCTTTGGTTTCCCCACCTCTACAGCGGAAACGATCATGAGCTTAGGGTATTAACTCGGTATGGCAAAGAGATGACTAAGGTACAAGTAAAACAAGGGAAATGCAACGGTTTATGATTGAAAATGAACTCTCATACTCTGGCCTGGTAGGCGGTCTCCCCTCTGCCTCTGTTTCACTGATCAACCCTGTGTTCATCTCCTCGCTGTGTCCATGCCTCAGAGAAGCCATCCCTTTCTCCCCGCCACCCTTTTTCCTTGTAGGTGGGGCCAAAATGAAATCAGAAAATTAGAGCTTGAGGATCACCGGACTGTCCATTTCTTCTGAATTTCCATCTGCCCTTGTTTACAGGAGACACTCTCTAATGAGCTTGTTAGGCACACAGAGGAAGTAACAGCTCCATCTTTCAAAGCTCCACTCTGAATCTCCTTGAGTCTGCCAAGCTACCACAGACTGAAATGAACTCTCAAACTCCAAGAGCTCTGTGCTCCAAACCATGCATTTGCATTATCCTTTATTACTGTGTAGTTAGTCATCTTCACCATGCATGGATGCCTGTATGCTTTGCTCAACTAGAGTGCAAGGTTTCTGAGCAAAGATGGCCTCTTCCCTTTCCGCTGTAATTCTCACAGTACCTAGCACACAAATTAGCACTTGTTTGAGATTCAAAAATATTTTTTGGTTGCTCCCCAAAGTCGTTAGGTGTACCTGAATAAGGCTTGGCATGAAGCTACAGAAGGGAAGGTGGGGAAGTAACAACAGCAGCTCACTTTCATCAAGTACTTCTTACCTGCCAAAGATCACACAACTAATGAGTAGAGAAAGACTGGAATCCACGCAACCTGATTCTAGGCCCTTACTCTCGCTCCATCTACTTCCAAGACCAGATGCATGCCCTTGAGCATTCCACCTTGGGAGCCGAGAAAAACAAACCTGGGAGGGCAGAAAGCAAAGAAGGCGGGCAAATAATCTGGAGCAAAAGTAGTCCAAGCCAGTAGAACATCTTCAGGCACTACTGAGTAGTCCTTGGCCCACGTTAGTCTGTCCCCGACATAACGCATCTGGGCAGACCCAAGATGATGTCATTGGCCTGGGGAGAGACAAAGCCTTCTTGCTCCCAGAAGCCCCACTGTAATTTTTCAGGTTGCCATCCAAAAGCTTTTTCTTTATTTACCAAGGCTTAATAATGCAGAGGAACCATGGGATGTGTTTAGAGACTTTCTCAGTCTGACTTGGAATGGGGCCTTGACCACACTCCTGCACCAGAACCTTCCAGAAGGGTCCAGCCACACAGCACTCATAGTCTTTTGCTACATCTCGTTTTATCGTGCATGTGTGCTGAGTTGCTTCAGCTGTGTAGGACTCTTCTCAACCCTATGGATGTAGCCCACCAGGCTCTTCTGTCCATGGCATTCTCCAAGCAAGAAAAGTGGAGTGGATTGCCATAGCTTCCTCCAGGGGACCTTCCCAACCCAGGGATTGACCCCACTGTGGCTCCTGAACTGCAGGCAGATTCCTTACTGCTGAGCCACCAGGGGAAGCCCCCTTTTATCTTGGCAGATGGTGACTGCAGCCATGAAATTAAAACACGCTTGCTCCTTGGAAAAAAAGCTATGACCAACGTAGACAGCATACTGAAAAGCAGAGACATTACTTTGCCAACAAAGGTCCTTCTAGCTAAAGCTATGGTTTTTCAAGTAGTCACATATGGTTGTGAGAGTTGGACTATGAAGAAAGCTGAGAACCAAAGAATTGATGCTTCTGAACTGTGGTGTTGGAGAAGACTCTTGAGAGTCCCTTGGAAGGAGACCCAACCGATCTATCCTAAAGGAAATCAGTCCTGAATATTCTTTGGAAGGACTGATGCTGAAGCTGAAGCTCCAATGCTTTGGCCACCTGATGTGAAGAACTGACTCCTTGGAAAAGACCCTGATGTTGGGAAAGACTGAAGGCAGGAGGAGAAGGGGACGACAAAGGATGGGATGGCTGGATGGCATCACCGACTCAATGGACATAAGTTTGAGTTAACTCTGGGAGTTGGTGATGGACAGGGAGGCATGGCGTGCTGCAATCCCTGGGGTCGCAAAGAGTCGGACATGACTGAGCGACTGAACTGAACTCCCCTAACCTGCACATTCTACATTTATCAGTGCAGCATGAAGGCAGCCAGATGAAGAAGGAAAAGAGCCAGAGACCTGGGGCCACCGGCCAAACCCACCCAAGTCCCAGAGCCCAGGAGGCTCATGCTGATTCCTACACTACCCAGGATGGGTTGTGCTGGAACACACCAGGCTGGGAGAGTGAAAAAGAGTAAAGTACTAAGACCCCAGACCTCTAAGTCAGACAGGGCATTTAACAGTGTCACAGAGACAGGTTGTGGGAGGCCAAGCTTCTGGGTTATCAGTCAGTTCAGTTCAGTCTCTCAGTCATGTCAGACTCTTTTTGACCTCATGGACTGCAGCACCTCAGGCTTCCCTGTCCATCACCAACTCCTGAAGCTTACCCAAACTCATGTCCATTGAGTCAGTGATTCCATCCAACCATCTCATCCAATGTTGTCTCCTTCTCCTCCCGCCTTCAATCTTTCCCAGCATCAGCGTCTTCTCCAACGAGTCAGTTCTTTGCATCAGTTGGCCAAAGTATTGGAGTTTCAGCTTTAGCATCAGTCCTTCCAGTTTCCTTTGGATGGACTGGTTGGATCTCCTTGCAGTCCAAGGGACTCTCAAGAGTCTTCTCCAACACCACAGTTCAAAAGCATCAGTTCTTCCGGGTGACAGGGGATTCATGTTTCAGCCCAGGCCTAACTGGAAGTCCTTGTTCTTATCAGAGGGGCAGCATGTGCTGACCATGCACAACCAGAGACAGGAAACAGAGCTCCCAGAAACAAAAAGCCCTAGGGACACTCAGAGAGAAAGAAAAGCCAAAATATAAAAGGAGATTTAGCAGAGAAAACATGGAAGCAACACGATGGATAAATACTCTGTACTTAAAAGTAAACACTGAACAATTCATCAACAAAGTTTAAGAGAGGTCTGGATGTTATAACACTGGCTTTGAAACAGGAAAGCAGTATCTCAGCACAGAATTTCATGGAATGCATGAGAGAAAAAAATCAGTCAAACTGGAACACAGGAAGAGGATGAATGTGGACCAGATATATGAAGAGAGAGTTAGTCATTTCTCAGTGAGAAACATTAGAAATTTATAGCCAAAGCCACAACATGGGATATCTGAGGCACATGTACAGTCATGCCTGAGTTTCCTACCCAGACATACAGGAGAGGAAATACCCATCCTACAGTCAATTTTTTTTTTTTTTTTTTGGTCCTCTAAGTATGGATTCCATTAGTCTCAGCTAATACCTGATAAGGTCTTTAATTAAAGAACTCTTCCAACTCCGAGTAAAGATAGATAAGCACCTGGACTAGGTAGATCCCTCCATAACTGGTCAGATCATGGAGACAGCCCTCCTCTCTCTTTTACTAAACAGCTTAGCCAGGATAACTTCTGCCAGGATGTGTCCTTGTAATAATGGCAGCATTACTGAGGTTAGAGAAGCGGACAGGAGGACAAAAGACACTGGATCTCCTCTCTGTGCTGGGTCTACTGGAGAAGACCCCCTAACACACACCGCAGGATGGGAGCATGGGCACCAGGTGATGAAAATAATCTGTTGATGTGACACCTGTGGATGAAGGCGGCTCCCAGGAATGTCCCCTTTCAGGTTCCCATTTTCTTATAGTATAGCACCAGAATGAAAGATAAACCTAGACAGGCAAAACAGACGAGAGCTGGGTTCAGAGGCTCCGTCCAGCAGAGAGGGGCCCAGGGGTCAGATGGTGATTCTTCCATGGGGAAGGGGTCTTAGCTTCCACCCTGGGTCCTGATGGAGCCTCAGAGCAGCGGTGCTACAGCATCATGCCCGTCAAGACTCAGAAGGTTCCAGGGCCATCAGACCCTAACATTTTGTAACAGAAGACCGGAGCTTCTGTGTTCCCAGACTTTTATCTCATGCTTCAATCCAAGTGACTCTCAGACATGGAAACTTCTCAAACAAGGGACCATCAGCCCATATTGGAATTCAGAGCTGTCCATTGGGTAATGAGCCAGGAGTAGGAGACTTTGGAATCAGATTCAATCCCAGCTTTGCCACTCAAAGATATCTTACTTCGGGCCCACTCTGAACCACTATTCTTCCGTGTGATGGATATAAATATCCAGTCCAAGGCTGTGATGGATCAATGAATTGATAAAAGCCATGCATCAGGCACAGTCCCTGACACAGGGCCGATGTCCAGTCAACCGTACTTAGCCCCTGGCTGAGTGGACAGAGTGGACAGAGGCACACGTGGTGGGACCAGGGAGGGTCTTCCGACAAGGGCTGGAAGACCAGTACCTGCAGCTCAGCCAGCCGCTGTTAACGAATCCTTACACAAACATAGCTGCTGAAATGTACAACAGCACTTATAGGGCATCTTTCCCTATACAGTTCTTAAACAGTCCTATTAGGTAGGCACTATCCCCATTTCACAACTGAGAAAAGTAAAGCAAGAAGGTTAGATAACTTGGTCTAGTCCCCTCAGACCCCTAACCCAGAGCCCTTCCTGCCAGCCGACACTAGAATAATCATCCATTTACTACTTACTTCTTGTAAGTCTGCTCTGTGCTGGGCCTGAATGCAGGCTTGGAGGCCCACTCTGACTGGCTCCAGGAGCAGCGCCAGCCTGCCCTATGCCAGCCACAGGCTTCTATGCCTCACTGCTGACGGTGTGCCTCTGGGAGCAGAGGTCAGCATGATATGGCCCGCCGAGCTGATCACCCGTGTGCTGACCGAGGGCCGCTGTGGGCAAGGCTGGTGGGTAAGACATTCCACACCCTCAAGGCACTTCTCATCTCTTGGGCTAAGAAAGGAACAGCCAGGTGAAAAGCAGATCCGAGGAGGAGAAAACCCATCCAGAGAGCCAGTGGTTCTCAGCCTGGGCCGTACATTAGTCAACAAGGAGCTTCCCTGGTGGTGCAGTGTAAAGAATCCACCTGCCGGGGCAGGGGACGTGGGCTGGATCTCTGGTCTGAGAAGATCCCTCATGCCTCAGAGCAGCTGAGCCCATGTGCCACCGCTTCTGAGCCTGTGCTCTAGAGCGGGGGAACCGCAACTGCGCCCATGACCACAACCGCTGAAGCCCGTGTGACTAGAGCCTGCGCCCTGCAATGAGAGGGGCCACTGCAATGAGAGGCCCGCGCTCTGCAACAAGGGGAGATCCCCACAGGCCCGAACCAGAGAAATGCCCATGCAGCAGCAAAGACCCAGCATGGCCAAAAATAATAAGTAAACAAAGTTACAGATTGCCAGGAGGAAACCGAAACACTCCGATGCTGAGGCTCAACTCTTAGGGATTGTGACTTATTTGGCACCGAGTGGGTGCCAGCATCAGCACATGTAAACACCTCTCCAGGTGAGGCCAACTCACTGCCAGGCTGGGAACACACGTGCCGGGCGCTGCCAATCCGTGCAGTGTGCTCACGAGCGGTGCAGCTCTGCTTCGGAGCTTGTCAGAAATGCAGAGTCTCAGGCCCAGTCCAGACCCACTGATTCTGCCCCGCACTTTAACAAGATCCCCGGGGACTCACGGGCGTGTGGAGGACGGGCAAGGGCAGGCTCCATCCTGTGATCAATCAGAGAAGGCCCTCCCAGCCCCGCTGAGAGACACAGCCCACCTGCTCCCCACCAGGCAGGGCACGCCCGAGAGGAGACCTGGGGTGACCGCGGGGAGCGCCTCACTCAGCTCTGCACCTCCTGTCCCCACAGAGTCACACCTGAGCCTGCACGGCGCTGCTCCACGGACCAGAGCCGCCGGGGTCCCAGCAAGCCCCTCTGTGAGCAGGACGCTGCCACCGTTTCAGTGACAAGAAGAAAAAGGAGTCTCTTCCCCTTGCATCTCCCTCCCCCCATCGGAGCGTGTCCACCACAGAAGAGGCAAGCTCAGGACAGCGGCGCCTCAGCCCAGCCTCAGAGTGACAGTGAGCAGCCTGACCCACCATAAAGGCAGCTCTGTCTCTGCAGGCACGGGGTGGCTGGTACCGGCTAAGCCTCGCGAAGGAGGGAATCCTCAAGAGAAGGCCAGACAGAGACACACACAGAATGACTCTGCCAGCACCCTGCATCCCTCCCCCCATCCCTGCATCCCTGCTGCCACTCCAGTCTTTGTTTCTGTCGGGTGTGTGTGCGTATAATTTTTCTCACGTGTTGGCCTTTGCTCTCCTGTTAGACTGAGATCAACCCTCCCCGGCTCCTCCTTTGTACACACTGCCCATAATACCAAGTACAGAGACTTACATTCAGCAGGGGGTTGATAAATATTATTTGTATTCATGTGCACGCATTTTCTAAGAGTCAAACCCATAGCTCCAGGCTAACAAAGGGCTACTCACAAGCAGACATTTATTAAGGATTATTATCAGAAAACTGAGATTCTATGTAAGAAAACTAGAAAGCATGGCTTCAAAAAGCACACACTTTGGTTTAGGAAACTAGACTTAACACACAGAAAGCCTAAGACTGGAGACCCAAAGAAATCAAACATATTTAGGATAAGCTTACACAGACCTCTGTGCATGGACACATAACAACGCAATGGAAATTTTCTATTACAGTTTTTTACAGTTTGTTATTACTTGCTTATTGATTGGCATTTTATAGTGTTTTCCCCTCTGGTATTTCTACCACTGACCACATCCACTATACCAGGTAAATAAGATGAAATGATGCCTACAGTCAGAAAGGCAGATGAATCAAGAGCAGGAACACAAACATCTGAAGTAACAGTACAAAATCTGTACCCCATCTCACCACAGAGTCAAGTGTCCAGAGGCATACACACTGCGTTCCTTGCCTATTCGAGGCTCCAAAAAGTCTCAGATCAGGTCCCTGGGACTAGAGCCAGAATCCAAGGAGCCTTCTCTCTGCCCTTGAAAGGAAAACCGCAGTGCATCACGTATGGTTGTTCTCACCGTGACAAAAAAGGGCAAAACTCACAGCCAAGAACAGACCTTCAATTCAGATTCAGCATGAGGTTTTCTCCAGCAGTGTGTCAAACTCATCCCCATTCAAAGTCCATTTTTGTTCTAAGTCAAAGAGATTGGGTATGAGAGACAAATATGCAAAGGTAAGTGGCAAATTGCAAAGATTCTGACATTAGAGCTGTGCAGAATATTTAAATTAAATTAAAATTTCAGTTCTCAGTCACACTGGCCACATCTCAAGTGCTCAACAGCTACATGTGGCCAGTGGTTACCATGCCGGACAATGCAGATACAGAATAGTCCCACCATCACAGAAGGCTCTAATACTGAACATCTAGATGTTGCCTTTAAAGAAATGAGTAGGGTCTTCTGGGAACTTCTGTTGTTCTCTCCAGGTATGCTGGGGAGGTTTTAGGTACATATCAGAATGTTGGGTAGAAAGAGAACCTTTTCACAATGAAAGAGGCAATGTGCTGGGAGTCTCATGTAAACACAAACACTCTAAGGCAAAACTTACAAGGCTACAAACTGGGTCATTTTAACACGCATATGTGCACACACATGGTCTCTCCTTCTTAAAAGGGCCATTACTAGTTTCTCCTAACCCAAACTTTTGCTTTCATCACAAAGATTGTGAAGTCAAATGCTGCAAACCAATTTGGTGCCAAAAAGCCCACATGCTACCTAGTCCTAGCCAGAACTGTTTTCCAAATCGCTCTTGGGTGGCTCTAAGCATTCCTTGGCATCACTTTTTAACATGGCATCACTGGGGAGAAAAATCTCTCAGACAGCAGGTCAGCACCCTGGACAGCAACAAGCTCCCTGCCTGCCCAAAAAACCCTTCAGAAACAACACTCCCCAAACACCACTGCCTGTGCAGGGATGTCACTCACTTCTCCTAACGCCACAATCTGGTCTTCAAACAAGAGCAAGCTCAGCTAAGAAGCCTAAATGCTCCTCACCAACTTCAAGACAAAGTCCAACTGCTAGTCAGAGTCAGGACTCTCTGGAGTCTGGCCCCAGCTGGCCCCTCCAGCTGTACCTTCCACTGCTCCAGCCTGGCCAAGTCAATGCCAGAGGACCACTTTCCTCCTCTAAACCTTTGATTATGCCCCTTTAGCCCATTTCCTTACCTTTATCTCTTCAAATCCTTCCCATCTCTGGGGATCCAGATCAGCCCCTGCGTCTCTTCAAAATCTTCCCAAAGGACTTTAGTCTACATTGGTATCCTCTCTTTTCCAACATACCAAGGCATTTCTACTTTAGATCATGCTTTGAGGAACTTAATTACATACCCTCTTGTACAATTACTAGGTTCATATGCAGTTTAAAGTTCCCAGTGTCCTGATACACGGAAGACCTAGCTTTGCCAGCAACTAGACATTTTGATCATAAAATAATGATCTCAGATGAAACCATCTCTAACAGTCTATAAGTTAAAGATTCTCTCAAAACAAGTTGCCACCCAAAAGTGTGCTATGCTCATAATAGAGGCTTCCAAGACTAACTGCAGATGCAATGAACACTATGTAAAAAAAAAAACCACACAAAAAACAAAACCAAGGCAGAGCTCAGAGCTGGGAACAGCTAGAGAACCCTGGTTTGGCTTCCAACATGAGTCACAAAGGCTTCATTTCCACTCAGTGTGTGACGATGATCAGAAAGAGATCCTGTTTCTGTCCTTTCTTACGTCACAGCACAGGAAAGCTGCCTGTGGCCTCAGAGAACACGTTGTCTTCAACATGTGGAAGAACCCCACACAGTGGGTGATGTAACACTGGCAATTATAACAGTGTTTCTCAGACAAACATCCGTGGACAGGGCAGCCATCACCTGATAGCTGTGCACAAGCCCAGACAGACTGCAGAAAATAACAAAAGACATACTCTTGTTGGTGGTGCCCCCAAATACAATTCTGACTGGTCTTACAAGTCAAGAGGTTCCAAAGCAGAGCGAGAACTGACTTAAAATTTCAGCTCAACATTTTACTTCTTGTCAAAATGATTGTTCTATTACCTCCTTGTGTTTAAAATCCTGTTCTCAAAGCACCAACTTACAGATCCACATACAATAGGATACAGGGATGGCTCTTTCCCTCATGCACATGGAGGAACTAAGGTCCAGAAGAGTTTAATACCTTTTGTATTGCAAATAAAGATCACATTAGAACGAGAATCCAGTTGAAATAATTTCAATAACATAAGCAACATGCACACATAAACATATATATACTTGAATACACATACATTCAAAGAACTCTTAGTAATATAAAGAGATGAGTTATGAAATTCACTGAGCCTGGAACTGGAAGATTCCACTGAATTCTTGCAAAAAGTGTTACTGCCAAAGCAAGTTGGCCCGCATCAGTAAAGAAGGAACTCTCATCACTGGGAACAGTCCTTGGAATTGCTCTGCCAGCCATTCACTCTCATCCCAGAAAGTCACAAGATCTGAGAACAAAATTTAGCATCTGGTCAACCAACCCCAGTTGGCCTAAACTGGGTCCAGGAAAGTGAGCCCAGCATGAAGGCCACAATCATCCTGTCCTAAGCCCTTCCCCAAGTCGACCATTCTAAGTGCTGGGAGAGGGAAAGCAGTGAGACCCCAGTGTAATCAGGTTAGAAAATTAGACTCCAGCACTCAGGGACCTCTATGACTATGTCTCAGAACAGTGCTCCAAATACGTCCTTCACTACTGAATTACATGCACCCACCACCCAAGCCATGCCATTTATTCATCACGACTCAAACACCCCTGCATATTCCTGCCATTGAATCTGCAGTCCTCCAGTAGCTCTGATTATCAAGTTGCAGATCTTGATGTCTCAAGATCCACCTCAATTATTTCCTCTTGCAAGAGGCTTTTCCAGATCATCCAAGCCCAATATAATCTCCTGTGAACCTTTTAGAATTTACTGTCTGGAATTAGCAAGTGTTTCTTATATTTGAATATATATACATACATAAACACACACACACACACACACACACATATATCTTATCTCCATTAGAGTGCAGACAAGGTCTTGTGAGCCTCCATTTTGCTCCAGAAGATGGTGCGGTACCTGTTACCCACATAGCACATGTTCAATAAATGTCTGGTGATGGTGATAAGAATAATAAGACCTCTCCAAAGGTTCCTGTTACCCAAGGACAGACCTAGATATACAACTATGTCCATGGGACTGCGTGGGGCAGGTAGGAAGAACCCAGAGCGAACCCGCGTGGTGAACAACAGCTCAATAGCCTTCCTCCAACTCTAATGCCAAGGCTTCCTCACTCTAGGACCAGTCAGAAATCCTCCCTTCCTGCTCCCAAGCTGTTTATCTCGTTAACTCTGTTTATTGTGATCCTGGTAAGAGGTTCTGAAGCCCTCCAAGCCCCTCTCTAATTAAATTCATTAGAACAGATTGGGGCTTTCTTTCTGCATCTCAGAAAAATTAACAACATGATTAGCATCATAATGCTGGGGTGATGGGCTGCCAGGGAGGCCTTTCAGGAGGGGCTGGCCCAGTCTGGGAGGGGAAGAGTGAGGGGAGCAGGTGAAGGAGAAGGCAGATGCTCAGACAGCTGCTTCCCGGAGGAGGGGAGCTACGGAATCAGCGGGGATGGTGACGGCTTGAGGGGATGACCCGACAGGCCCCAGGCACTCCAACTTTTTCAAGGCATGGCTTTCGGGAGAGGGAAGGCAAGACAAGAAATTAATCCATAACATAAATTCCAGAGACACGGGCTTCTGGGACTAGAGACTTTCAGCAATCTTCTAGTGTTAGAGACAGAAACATATTGAAGCTCTGTTAATGATGGCATCACCGAGTCGATGAACAGGAGTTTGAGCAGGCTCCGGAGATCACGATGGACAGGAAGGCCTGGCATGCTGAAGTCCATGGGGCTGCAAAGAGTCAGACACGACTGAGCGAATGAACTGAACTGCACTGAATGATGGGCTGGAAGTAAAACAAGCCCCTCCTGCCGTTCCTGACGATGTCCCTTCAAGGCTCTACTACAGGAAAAGGGGAGAGCAGGCAGGGGGAGGCATGTCACTTCCTTCCCAGAGAACCTGAATCCACAATTTTGGCTTGCACCCCTGGTGGGTTCCCTCATCTAGAAAATTCTCACGTTCCCTTCCTTACTAAAATTCTACCAGCCTTTCAAGGCTCAGCTCCATGCCCACCTCCCTGTGAAGAACAGTTAGCATTTGGTATTTACTGCTGGCCAGGGAGCGTGCTGGAGTCTTCTCTGCCTTAGCACATGTAATCCCTAACACAGCTCTGAAAGTTCACATTCACGGTCCCATTTTACAGAGTGGGAGACCGTAGCTCCTCAGCCAGTAAGTGAAAGAACCAAGCTTTGACCAAAGGGCTGTCTGAGGCCAAAGCTGAGCAGTTTTCACAAGCTGTCACCTCTCTGACTCCATAAGCCATACTGAGGCCTAACTCCCTCCTTGGAAATCTCACTGCCCAGGGTCTGAAGACTTAATTATATGACACCACTTTGGTGGCACTTTTGTATTATGCCACTTTTATTTTTCCTGACTTGTCTCAAAACCTAAGGAAAGACGGTGGATCAAGAGATCTCAAGCTGGCTGGCACAGTCTGACCAATGCCCCAGGTCAGCAAAGCTGTGAGAAGTGCCTCCTCAAGCACCCAGCACAGTCATTAGCTCCCAGAGCCCTCCCTGAAGCCCCAAGGACCAGGCCGCACGCATTTCACATCTGCCCTTGCAGCTGGGCCTGAGCCCTAGCTGAGCATCGGGAGTTAACGCTCCAAAGCCTGACATCAGGCTGCTCTAGCCAAAGCAGGAGCCGATCCAGACAGGGCGGCGCAGTCATCCCCGGTCCCCCTGCCACGGCTCCCATGAGGGGCCACCACCAGGACCCTCAGCCAGGAAGGTCCCCACCACCAGGACTCCAACAAGGCCAGGAAGCCAGCTGCCTCTGGTGGAGCATTTCCTGTAGTGAGCTTTAATTTGTTTTCATTTCTGTAACTCCAACTCAACTTACATGCCCAACATGCAGCTTAGTTGGGCATATAATGGTATGCCCTAGGATATATTCAAAGGCTTAGGACACACTAGTGAAATGAGGTAAAGCAGATGTGTAGAGAGGAGGGGGCTTCCTCAGAAAGGTGAGGATGGCTGTCTTTATCCTTGGGCTCCTTCCCAGTTCAGCTATGGATGTTCACGGTGACCTGTGCTCAGGAGTGTAGCTTCTAAGGATTCCTCTGTCACTACCAGCCTCCTCCCTCCTATCTGAATTTCTCCGATGACTCCCACCCGACCGTGACCTCCCATAACTCCAAGACCCTTCCGCCCATGGCAGAGCTCACAATAATTTTACTCACCTTGCTTCTGAGCACGTTATCTGTACTCGTTAGGAATACATCAGTTAGGGGCTCTCCATTAGTTAGGAGCTCCCTGAGGGCAGATCCTGGGCCTCTATCCTCTGGCTCACTCTGACATTCTAAGCATAGTCTGATCATCCTTTGCCCCTAAAATACAAGTGCTTAAGAAGTGAGAATGGGAGGGTTGAGGAGCCTCAATCTCCTCCCATGGTTCCCCCAGCAGGTGGAAGCAGCAGCCAGCAGGGCTGAGCTGCACACAGAACATCACCTCTTCCCCCTTGAGTCAGGGATCTGGTAACATCTTGCACCACCTTTTTGCTC
Source organism: Cervus canadensis (assembly GCF_019320065.1). NCBI lineage: Eukaryota > Metazoa > Chordata > Mammalia > Artiodactyla > Cervidae > Cervus > Cervus canadensis. The sequence continues at coordinate 74,161,458 of NC_057398.1, forward strand.
ACATTCAACCTCCAAGTCAGCCCTGGGCCCCATCCTGACATCACCAACCCAGGCCTCCTCCCGGCTGCGGTGGAGGGGCCCAATGCCACTGGAGGGAAAGACGTTCATCAGCCCTGGCCCATGTCCTCACTCAAGCTCACCTGTGTTATCTGTCTGATCACTCGTCACTCTTTTCCATCACACTGGCAGCTCTGAGAGACCCTGTTTTCCTTTCCATCTCTATGATCCCAGCACCTAGCACAGTGTAGGATTTAACCACCATTTGTTGAATGAGTAAGTATGTAATCAGCCTTAAATTCCCCTTACTTCCTTCCCTCCTCTTCTCCCAAGACAAACAGACTGACGACTGAACTTCTCTGCCTCTCTCTTTCTAGTTTCCTAAGAAACTCTTTTTCTAAAGACTGAGTGACGATCCTCACACCCCAGCTCTTGGATGGTCTTAGAGAAGAGGGGCACCAGAGGGAGGGAACACATTCCAACAACAAAGTAACAGGAGCCTTGGAATCCTGTCTCTCAGTCACCGCAGAAACAGGACCATCTTCTGTGCCTCCAGCATCAGATATCCAAAGCAAGAACCCAACCCCCTGACACCGGCCACCTCCTCAATGTACCCCTGAACGATACAGCCTGACCTGGTAAGCCCAGCCTGTCTCAGCCCACGGGGAGCTAGCCAGGTCTTGCTCTGGCTCTGCGGGGAGCTGGCTTCCCATTCTGTGTGCCTCAATTTATCCCTGCCATAGCCTCTGTGATATCAAAAAAGGGATGAGAGATGAGATTCACTGCACAGAACTGGGAGATATATACACAATTATCAGAATCCCCCACTTAACCCCAAGCAAGCATTTCAACATCAGAAACTTAATCCAATCAGCTCTCAAAGATGGCTCCAGGTGATACCTCCTCCCTGGAGCATGAAAAGCTGGGAGCCCTGGGAATGCTGATGCCAGGGGAAGCTACCACCCCACCCCACTCATGAGGGGCGGGACATGGAAGACTGACAAAGCAGAGGACAGCCCGTCCCCCAGCGGCACACTCAACCCCCAGCCCCTTGCTGGGCCCTGCCTGGGTCCGCCCATTCAGAGATGCTGCTCATAAGCTGAAGGAGTCCACTCATTTCTAAAGTGAGGGAACCTTGTGGAGAAGGGGCGGGATCCACCAGCAATTTGCTCTCAACTTCCAATTTAAGACAGGATTTTAGCTGAGGTCCCCAGGGCAGGAATTGGGCTGCCACTGCCTGGTTCATGGTGCCAAACACAGTTTCTGGGCTAAGTGTAAGTCAGTCTCTTTCCTCATTTGTGTTATTCATTCTCTTTGCTCTCTCTCTTACTTTCTACAAACACACGCACACACGCATACACACACACACACCTTCAGCTGAAGCTAAACACGAGAGGAAGAAATTACTCCCTCCAAAGCGCCAGTTCTGTCAGGACAAAAAGTAGAATTACTAGATGCAGAGCAGATCCCACTCCCATCTTCTTTAAATCTTCCTGCAATGCAAAGCCACCAAATCCAATCACCCCCAAACCAGGGGGGGACAGGCTCCTGCCTTCCTCCTTCCTCTGCTCCTCCAGCTGCCGTGGCCAGTCCCCAGGGTCTCCACACGTTTTCCCTGGGCTTCTCTTACTTATGGTTCAAGTTCAACGGGTTGTGAAGCTGCTGGTCTCCAGCTCTAGATGAAAAATCCACTTCCTGCCCACCTGGGTCTCCAAGCCCTGTGGTCTGCCCTTGCCGGAGAAGTGATTAGGGCCCAGCAAGGGCTCATCTGAGTACCAAGGGTAGACAATTCACACTGGGCCCTCATGCCAGGGAGGCAGACAGGCAGAAAAGGGACATCGTCATCCACCATCCACTCCTTTGGACTGAGGAAGGAGGCATCTCTGCCCAACACACACACACACACACACACACACACACACACACACACACACACACACACACACCCCACTGCCAAATGCCAAGTAAGGAATGAGGAACAGAACCCAGCTCAGGGCAAGAGGAACTGCCATGGGGACCAGAGTCTAGGTGATTCAGCACTCTGCCCACTCAGCCCAGCCCATGGGCCACACTCATGACAGCTCTTGATGCCAAAGTGCTGACTTGAAGGCTGAGAAAGAATCCTTTCTAAAATCTGAAATTTTCCAGCTCTCCAGAGAGGCTCCTCATCCAGGCCTTTGCATCCCAGGGCTCAGATCAAGAACAGGATGAGGCTGTGAAGCCATTTCTTTGGATTCTGCCTCTCCTCCTTCCTAGTTCTCCTAAGCTTAACACCTCCTCCCCCCCACCCCCACCCCTATCCATCTAGGAAACAAACCTTAACAGCTAGAGGAAGACAGTGGCTGAAGAGGAACGTAAGAGAGGCCTAACAACACGCCGCATCCTTTGCCCTCCCCCACCCCGGAGCCATGAATAGGATCAAACATGCAGAAAGGGGTATAAGTGGATTCTGCCACAGCGAGTACACAGGGCCTTCAGAGTCCTGGGCCTCCCCAAGCAGAGAAGGAGGGCCCAGCGGCAGGTGAGGGGCTTGGGACAAGTCTGTGTGGCTACAAACAGCACCAGGAAGGGCAGGTGGGGAAGGTGATGTGAGGCTCGCCAGATAACAGCCAAGGGGGAGAAGCCAGCGTTCTGGAGACGGTGGAGGCGGACACCAGGAGGCAGCTGGGAAGGGGCTGGGCCCGGGTATGCAGAAGGGACGCTGTGGGGACAGAAACTGCGAGGGAGCTGACGAACAGACGCACACGGAGGGACGGGGGCATGAACCGGGGGCCGGAGCAGTAAGCGCAGGACAGAGGCGGGGGTGCGGCGAAGGGAAAACAGAAGGAACGGGGTAGCGCAAAGTGGGGTGCGGAGGTAAACAGGTCAGGGGAGAGCTCGGGGTGCGGCGGGGACGGAAGGACAGGGGAAGAGACGGAGGGGAGGGAGGAGGAGGGGAGACGGCCAAGGAGCAAAGGCGTGCGGGGGCCTGGGGCGGGGAACCGGGTGGGGCAGGGTCCCAGTGCAGACTCGGGGCTCGGGCAGGTGACGACGCGGAGAGAGAGGTCTGGGCGTGGAAGGAGGGGATGGGGCCGGGTGAGAGATGGAGACTGGCAGAGAAGGGCGGGAGCAAGGGGACGGCGCTGGACGGGCCTCCACGACCCCGTTCCACCCGCAGCCCGTCTCCGGTGTCCGCGCGTGCCTACCTGCAAGGGCAGGGGCTCCGGCCCCGGGTGCAGTCGGCGCTGTCCGCCACCCGCGCCGCCGCTCGCCCGGCGTCCCCCGCAGCGCCGCTCGCCGCCTGCCGCCGCATTAGGGCAGAGCGCGGCCCGTGCGCGCCCCCGGCGGCCGGCGCGCCCCCGACCGCCTGCGTGCGCGCGCCCGCGCCTCCCTGCGCGCGCAGGGGCCGGGGAGGGGGAGGGGCAGGGAAGGACTGGGGATGGGAGGGACAGGGAGGGGGAGAGGAGGGAGAGGGGAGGGGAGGGGAGGGACGGGGAGGGGGAGAGGAGGGACAGGGAGGGGGAGGGGAGAGACCGGGGAAGGGGAGGGGTGGGGGAGGGGGAGGGAGAGGGCCGGACAGGGGCGGTGCGGGCCGGGACCCGGCAGGGCCGGGACCGGACAGAGCCTGGCGGGGCGCGGGCCAGAGGCTTGCGGGCCCGGCCTGCGCCGCCTTTCTCTTCGCACAGACCCCCGGCCTCTTTGCGCACCTGCGTTGGAGACAGTAGTGATCCGCTCCCGTTCCCGTTCGCCGAGCCAGACCTGCAGGAGGGAACACGCCGGCGGGCTATCCCGGGCTATCGCGTTTGTCCTGTGCACGCCCCTCCACCATCAGACTGGGACTCCTTGGGGGCTTGTAGACTCTCAGGAGCTTTTCTTTACTGGAGAGCTGTTGAATCCCAAACTGGGGACGTGAGCAATGTTGTGACACCTGCTGATGGTGGAGTGGTCTTCTTTTAAAAGCGGGGAATTTCATCTGCCTTCAATGGGCTCAGGCCCTGCCCAGACTTGAGTTAAGGGGGAAGAAGCCCAGGACTGGGAGGCCAGACTTCCGAAGTCTCCTCCTGACTCTGACTCTCTGACATGGTGAGATGCTTCTCTAAGGGCCTCTTTTCCCAACTGAACGATGAAAAGTTGATCCCTTCAGAACTGGAAACTGTGAGGCCCTGTGCAGGCTGAGTGAGACACAAGCTCATTGTCACCTGAAACCATGGACAGATCTGGATTGGGGCATCACATAATCTTAGGTGGGAAGAGCACTTGGAAGAAGCTTCTATCTATCCCTCATCCCAAACCACAGTTCCCTTGGCAGCCCCCCTCTGAGGTCCCATTCAAAATCATTCAGGGAATTTCCCTGGTGGTCCAGTGGTTAAGACTCCCCACTTCCAGTGCAGTCTCTGATTTGATCCCTGGTGGGGAAACTAAGATCCCACATAGCATGCGGCACGGCCAAAACAGCGAAGCAAAAAAAAAAAAAAAAAAAGCGCGCTCAGCCCCCTTCCCTGTGCTCACACAGCCCCTGCCCTCGAATCACCTTCACTGAACTGCACCCCGCCTCTCTGTCCCCTCTCCGGCCTGTGCGTCTTGTTCCGCAAGCTGTTCCCAGCTCCAGCACACAGTAGGTGCTCAATAGATACTTGATCAAGGAATGAATGACGGCCAGTAATAGATGAATCATCCAAATACCCAACAAAGTATCTCACTCTTCAGTTAGGTGCTTTGAGACTTACAGCTTTTAGGCAAAGTCTATACGATGGGAAAGGAAGGATTAGGATAGGATCTGAAAGCATGGCTCCCTCTAGGGGTCAGGAACCCTGGGCAAAAGTTTTTGCAGGGTCCCTTATCTATACAAACAATTTGACTTCATTCAACTTTTAGTCTCAGCATCATTCTGGCAGCCCACTCTTATACAATCCTATGAACAAAACAGTGTGTGCCCCTGGAGTGGGACCTGACCACAAGGCCCTGGGATGGCCCTGTAGCAGCCAGAAGCTTCTTGGCTGCCTGGTCAGCCCCACTGGCAGGTGATGTAGAATGCCATAAATTTCTCTGAACGGGAGAATCTGGACACTGGGGAGTCCCATCCAGATGCATTACCGGCCCCAGTTGGTCCCTAGCACTAAGGAGAAACTTAGAAAAATTAGAGAAAGTTGTTTCAAAGCACCAGGGCCCTGAGGCCTGGACTCAGGGCAGGACCCCCTTACCCTCTCACTGGACGTGTCCAGCTGTGGCTGTCTCCATAGAATAAAGAAAATAATTTCCCTTTTCTAAGCATCTGTTGGATGTCAGCTGCTGGGTTTCCTGCTTAGATCGTTTCCTGGCTCTTTACAGTGATGAGAGGAGATACTTTTTAGGTGGTATTGCCTGTGGTGATGACACTAGCTCAGAGACACCTGCTGTGATTCAGATCCCACCTCCACCACATCAGATGTGGATGAATGTGGGCAATTTCCTTTTATTTCTTTTGAAAAATATTATTAAATCTATACAAGTAGTTGAATTAGAGCCAAATCATTCTATAAGATTTCTTACAAAACATGTTTCTCTCATGCTTTCCCCTATCTAGAAGCCATCACTTTCAACCCTTTTGATCTTTGGTTATTGCCTATTTACTTCTGTGTATCTAATAAGCTCACCGTTCAGAAAACTAAGATCATGGCATCTGGTCCCATCACTTCATGGCAAATAGATGGGGAAACAGTGAGAGACTTTATTTTGGGGGGCTCCAAAGTCACTGCAGATGGTGACTGCAGCCATGAAATTAAAAGACGCTTACTCCTTGGAAGGAAAGTTATGATCAACCTAGATAGCATGTTAAAAAGCAGAGACATTACTTTGCCAACAAAGGTCCATCTAGTCAAGGCTATGGTTTTTCCAGTAGTTATGTATGGATGCGTGAGTTGGACCAGAAAGAAAGCTGAGTGCCAAAGAATTGATGCTTTTGAACTGTGGTGTTGGAGAAGACTCTTAAGAGTCCCTTGGACTACAAGGAGATCCAACCAGTCCATCCTAAAGGAGATCAGTCCTGGGTGATCATTGGAAGGACTGATGCTGAAGCTGAAACTCCAATACTTTGGCCACCTGATGCAAAGAGCTGACTCATTTGAAAAGACCCTGATGCTTGGAGGAATTGGGGGCAGGAGAGAAGGGAACGACAGAGGATGAGATGGCTGGATGGCATCATCGACTCAATGGACATGAGTTTGAGTAAACTCTGGGAGTTGGTGATGGAGAGGGAGGCCTGGCGTGCTGTGATTCATGTGGTCGCAAAGAGTCGGACATGACTGAGTGACTAAACTGAACTGAACTGATCTAATAAGATGCTCTGTTGCTACTTTTAGCTTCTGTTTAGGCATTATCTCTTGATTCCACCCTATGAAAGACACTCTTCACATATACCCGTCCTGTTCTCCTCTCTAACCTCCCAATCTAGTCAAATCTCAACATTGGTTAAATCAGAATTAGTATTTATTATGATTACTTAAGTCCTATTTACAACTGACCTTTTCAGTTCCTGCAAACTTTTTGTTTTTTTCTGGACTTAATATTTGTCATTTTTGGTTTGTTTTGTTGCCACCAGGGAAGCCCTGGTGTAATTATCTATAATTCAACTCTAAACTTTCCATCGTTTATGTCTATTTGTTCAGAGCTTTCAAGTATTATATTAATTTTATCTTTTTGAAGATTCTCTCCTAGAGCCTTCTGATGTTGAAGGAGGACGGGATTTGCCAAGAAAGTCCTAGCTGACCAGTAGGGTGAATTTGGGCAGATCGGTTAACCTAAGACTTATTTTCCTCATCTGTAAAATAGGGATAAAGTGAACACCAATGAGGACAGGTCCTTTGTAAACTAAAACGCTCTGAGCACTTGTTAGCTATTGCCCAGCTTTCTCTTCCTTTCTTTCATCTTTTTCAAAACAGCTGAGAAAACTGAGGCTTAAGAGACAGAAAACCACAGTGATCTGGTGGTGGAAGCTGAACTGGAACTCAGGTCGCACCGCTGTAGTGTGAAGAAATGAACTCAGGGCCAGAGGGGCGTGCGGAACTGCCAGAGGACCCCAGCGCAGGGCAGCAGGTGCTTCCTTGTCCAAGGTGTCCCCCGACTGGGGGAGGGCGCCACCTGCTGGTGATGGACTCGGGACAGGGACTGGCGTGGGCTCACGCAGGCTGTGTGTCAGCCACAGGCTGACTCCGTGCCAAGGGCAGAAAGCAGTTGCTTTTTCTCTCCAGACCTTTCTCTGGCCTTCCTGTATCCTTTTCTTCCCTGAGTGTGTATCTCTAGTTCTGTCTGAAACTCCAGCAGGCATCACTCTGCTGACCCTAGACTTGAAGCCCCACTTCCTGTGTCCTCTGTCATGCTGCGTGGTGAGTCACGAATGATTCTTACATTCCCTAGCATCTCATGGCTCCCAACCAAATTGCACAAGCCCTGCCTTATCCTGGGCTCAGGCCAAAAGAAAGCCTCCGCGCTGTCTCAGGTGCTTGCAGGACACTGGCCTGAGGAGTGCTGAGGGACAGGGCTGGGCCCCACCAGCGTCCGTTATACCCCCAGCCACCCTTTTCTGCATGGCCCCTAGACGGTGTGGGGCAACAGACAGTTCCTGCATTATTGCTGGAGGTTTAACTTGATACAGGGCAATTTGCTAGTGCCATCAAAAACTTTAATGTAGCCTTCAATGCTACCTCTAAGACTCTAGCCTGCAGAAACACTGGCACAAATCACAAAAGTGTGTATGCACAAGGATGTTCAGTGTAGCCCATCCAGAGGTCAGTGGTCAAATAGGTTGTATAATCTGTGAGGTAGAGAGGTATGTGTGCATGCTAAGTTGATTTAGTCGTGTCCAACTCTTTTCGACCCCATGGTCTGTAGCCCGCCAGACTCCTCTGTCCATGGGATCTTCCAGGTAAGGATACTGGAGTGGGTTGCCATGCCCTCCTCCAGGGGATCTTCCCAACCCAGGAATTGAACTTGTGTCTCCTGCATTGGCAGGCAGATTCTTTACCAGTAGTGCCCCCTGGGAAGCCCTGTGGAGAGGTATGGAGCAACTTAAGAATAATAATACATACACATATCTTTTTAAAAGAAGAGTAGCATAATAACATGTAGAGTATAATTCTTTTCTGGGGGAAAAATAAAAGCCAGTTGGTATAAGAGGTTGGGAGAAGAGAGAAGGAATGAAGCCCTGGGTCCGTTTAGGAGCTTGAGGACAGAGCCCTTGGAGGATATCAGGAGGGACCCAATTTTTGTTGAAGCCTTTCTTGTACCAGGCCCTTCCCATATGTTAGATCATGTAGTCCTCACAAAAACCCAGTGAGATTGGCATCACTGTCTTCAGTTTACTGATGAGGAAACAGAAGCCCAGTGAGGTTAGCAAACTGCAGCATCATGCAGATGGGATGTGGTAAAGGGGTGTGTGTGTGTGTATGTTTGGTTGTGTCCAACTCTGAGACCCCTTAGTCCACCAGGCGCCGCTCTCCATGGGACTCTCCAGGTGAGAATACTGGAGTGGGTTGCCATTTCCTACCCAGGGGATCTTCCCAGCCTAGGGATTGAACCTGCATCTCTTGTGCCTCCTGCATTGGCAGGAGAATTCTTTACCACAGTGCCACCTGGGTAACCAGGTAAAGGATTAACCTTGCCCAAAGACAGGCTTAGCCTTTGCCCTTGGCTCCTGGGAGGTCACCTCTAAACCCCTGGGATGTCCAGCGATGTCCTGCATGACAAGAGGGCCGTTGTCTGCTTGTAGGGGCTCAGCCTCACCAGACAGTCTCTGCTGGCAGTGTGGTTTATGGTGGGGTTTGGGGCGTGACCGCCAGAGGGCTGGAAACTTAGGTCAACCACAGGGGGCTCAGCCGTGTCTAAGTGTAGCTGGTTAGTCGCTCGGTCGTGTCTGACTCTGCAGCCCCATGAACTGCAGCCCGCCAGGCTCCTCTGTCCAAGGGGACTCTCCAGGCAAGAATACTGGAGTGAGTTGCCACGCCCTCCTCCAGGGGATCTTCCTGACCCAGGGATAGAACTCAGGTCTCCTGCATTGTAGGCGCGTTCTTTACCCGCTGAGCCACTGGGGAAGTGACTGAGCCTCAATAAAGACTCTCACACTGAGGCTCGGGTGAGCCTCCCCGGCCAGCTGTCCTCAGCGCACCATCACACATCCCTGCTGGGGTTTAGCCCTGTCCCCGTCTCCCCTGGGGAGGACATCCAGAAGCCCTGCACGCGGAGCTTTCCTGGGCGCTGCCTCTTCCTGTGTCTACTTTACTCTGAGTCCTTTCGCTGTGATAGAGCATAACCATCCGTATACTAGCTTCCAGTGAATTCTGTGAGTCCTCCCAGCAAATTATTGGACCTGAGGGTGGTCTTGGGGGATGTGCCCAAGCTTGCAATTGGTGACAAAGTGCGGGTGGTTTGGGGGACTGCTCCCCAACTCTGAAGATGGTAAGTGGTGGAATCTGGAGTCCCGCAAAGGTCTCAGAGATGCCAGTGTGCCCCCTCCCCACGTCCCCCACTGTGACCAGCACTGATAGACATTCTAGCTTCCTGTGGATGAGCAAGGGGAACAGAGCGATGGCCACACTAAGGGGCAGGGAGGTGGGTGAGGATGAGGCCAAGCAAACTGAGTCACGTGCTCAGACGGAGTCCTAAAGATTTTAGAAAGATCCAGGAGCCTGTGCCCCTCACAATGCGGGGGCGGGGGTGGGGGTGGGGGTGGGCAGGCACAGAGAAAGTCAATGGAAGATGTCACCCGGGAGCCCCATTTTCCATAGGTCGCCTAAGAAGCTGGAAACCTTCACCTCCTCTTGCCTCTCGCTCAGCATTTCCTCCCTCCCTAAGGCAGAAGCGAAATGAAGTGAAGTGAAATCGCTCAGTCTTGTCCGACTCTTTGCAACCCCATGAGCTGTATAGCCCACCAGGCTCCTCCATCCATGGGATTTTCCAGGCAAGAATACCGGAGTGGGTTGCCATTTCCTTCTCCAGGAGATCTTCCCGACCCAGGGATTGAACCCAGGTCCCCTGCATTGTAGGCAGATGCTTTACTGTCCGAGCCATCAGGAAAATCCCCTAAACCAGACTGGGAGTTTAAGCTTCTATTTGTATGTAGATTTAAGGGAAGGAGGGAGAAAACCGAGACTGGGCCCTGATGCTTCCCCAGCTTGGGAACACACATGGTCCTTCCCGCGAGCCCCGTATTGCCCTCGCATCTGGCACATTCTTTACTGCCTACTCTCAGCCCCCAAAGGAAAGGTCCAGTCTAGTTCCAGGCTGGAGAGCACCTCTCTACCTGCTTTCTCACTTCCTGCTTTGGAATTTTTTTTAAAAAAGTCCACTGCTGAGGGCAGGAGAGCTGAGGCCCTGAGGTCACTTGAAAAGCACACAGAACGTTCGTGTTCTCAACTCCAAGATGTGGAACCCTCCGCAAGGTGTGGAATCAGTCTTGCACCCTTGGCAGGGAACAAGGAGGCTGGCGGAGAGGAGGTGAGGCTGTAGCCCGTGTTGCAGCCTTGTCCCTGATCTGTGAGCAAGAGTTGCAGCCGCTCCAGTTCATGCTTGTGTACAAAGCATATTTCCCTCTTTAAAGGCTGCCCACTATGATCATTTGGGGCAAATTTCACCTGCATAAATGTGCTGGAGAACATAGGCTGTTTGGAGCTTTTCTGCACTGCAGTGAAAAGCCCATACCTGTTTACATTTTCCTCTCTCCTCCAGCCAGCCAGCCAACAAGAAGACAGCCCAGCTTCAAACTCCTTTTCTCTAAATATATGAAAGCTTGGTTTTCCAGAGGCCTATAAGGACTAATTTTCTAGGCATAATCCTGTCCCCAAACAGGAATGAACAAGATCCCTCCCCAGCAGGGAGTCCTGGTATTTAGAAAATCCTTGCCAAAAGAGCTTTTTCTTCTGCAGCTGCCTTGTAAATCCATTTGTACAAATAGTCCTGAGAGGGGTCAGGCACTGCGAACCACAAGAGCATCCTTATCACCACAATCAAATGGTTAAAGCGTATTAAACAATTCCTCTTCCCGAAACCTCCCTCCCACTTTATTTTGGCCGTAGACTCCTGCTTTAAGACCCTGCTTAACCATCTCTCTGGTGGGAAACAATCTTTCCCTGGGGCAGACCCGGCCTCTCTCCCTTGGCCTTCATCTGGGCAGCAGTGCGCGTGTCAAACGCTGTCTTCATGGCTTGTGATACCATGTTTCTTTACGGACGTGGCTCCCTAACTAGACTGGAAGTTTCCTGACAGTAGGGAGGTTTCATTCTCTGTGCATCCATAGAGCCAAACACAGCGTGCTGCTCATAGCCGAAGCTCAATAAATATTTGTTCAACAGTTGAATAAGTGTAAGCGTAAACGCAGAGCTGCAGTGAACATAGACCACACTGCCCAGTGATGGCAGCCACGGGCCACAGGGGGCTACTTAAGTTTACTCTAACTAACTGGAATTCCCTGGTGGTCCAGTGGCTAAGAATCCGCCTGCCAATGCAGGGGACCTGGGCTCTGTCCCTGGTCTGGGGAGATCCCACCCACCACAGGGCAACCGTCCCGAGGGCCACGACTGCTGAGGCCTGCGTGCCCGAGAGCCTGCGCCCCACAACAGCAGCCGCCGCAGTGAGAAGCCCACACACCTCGGCCAGAGCGCAGCCCCCGCCCTGCTCCCCGCACCGAGAGAAAGCCCACACGCAGCCACGGAGACCCAGCACAGAAATAAATTAATTCTTAAAAATTAAACCAGTTAGAACCACAAGTTCAGTTCAGTCACAGTAGCCACATTTCAGCCAAGACTGAAGAACATTTCTGTCATTAAAGAAAGTTCTACTGAACAGCGCTGGTGGCACCTGGAGCTGCGCAGTTGTTCGGAGCAGGCGTCCGCGAGTGAAGTACCTCCCGGTAGGTGGCGCTGTGCAAGCTGCTGGTCAAGGAATCACAGACATTTATGGTCTGAGGCAGGCATGAGAACATTTAAAGAATGCCCTGTTAATGAATACATGCAGGCTAACCGAAGTAAACACGTTAGGTTTAGGTATTGCCAAATACATGAATAATGAGCAGACCAAAGGAAAGAAATGTAAATACATGTGGCTGTCTTCCTAGCCTGAAAACCGTCTGCTTCCCGTCTTATGTATGAAATGTTACTTTACTAGAATTATTTCTTGGAGAAGTAAACATATTTGACAGAAATAAACATGCTGGCTATGGAAATATAGCTCTCTCTCTCTCTATGTGTGTGTGTGTGTGTGTGTGTGTGTGTGTGTGTGTGTATGCTATATATATAGCAAGCACATGTAGCAACCACAAAAAATTTCTAACATGGTAGCCACTGATATTCCAGGCAAGATTTTAAGATTTCCAACAGTCTTTCCTGTTGTTTTCCATAAACCATGGAAATGTCTTACCCTTTGCAACCTTTCAACCTCCAAATTACCTTTCTGATGCTACCTCTTGCACATAACAAATGTGCAAAAATTTTTGTCTGTCCATGTTTCTTGGTTGTCCATCCCTGTATCCTGCAGTTCCTTCCCATCTTCTGCAGACTCTGATCGCACTCTGCTAAAGGGCCCAGAAGTCTACATGGCTCAGGACGCCTCCTTCTGCACTGGACCAGACCCTCCAGGCTGCACTTGCACTTTGCAGCCCAGAACCCGGGCTTCTCTGTTCTGCCCTCTCCCACCCACTGGCCCTCAGCACAACTCCTGCTGATGGCCAGGATCAGCATGAGCTGGGAGCCAGGAGGTGGCAGCTGAGAACCTGGCCTATGGGTTGGCCACCCCTGTTCGTTTATCTTATTAGTGCCGGTTTATTAGCACAGACCCCTGGGAGACAGTAGGAGGAGGTTTTTGTTCTAAATAAGCATCAGTACGTTGTCATGTCTGTAGACTCAGGCCTTGATGGGTGGCCCCCCTGCCTCCCACCTCCTCTGGGTGGGTTGACCCAGGACAGTACTGATCTGTCTGGGCAGATAGACTTGTGTGTACTTCTAAACCTTAAACCCAAGGTTCGTCACAGTTTTATAATTTTGTGTTCAGAATTCCTGTTAAGGGTCCTCTAAGAGTCTATTTACAAAAATAATTTCTCTAATAAATAATAATTATTTTGTTATTAGATATTTATAACAAATATTAGATATCTATAATATTAGATATGTATAACAAAATATTCTTTTGTTATAAAGCCACCTTAATAATTACATCTTGCTCTCTCTCGGGGCTTCAGATGGCCTAAGTCTTTCAGCTTTGAATGTCAGGAGGTGAAGAAATACCATATTCCTCCTGAGGAGCGCCTGCGTCAGCATGAGTCCCCATCACTCACTCCCTTGTTGAAGCTGAGGCTGGAATAAGGGGTACCTACCCTCTCAGACAGAGGAGAGCATTTGAAATGAATGGATGACTAGCCATAATTGGGTTCAAAGCACCTGAGAAATTTTCAGGAGCCATGAACTCATTCTGCTTCATAGAGATCAGGTACATGACCAGGGAGATCCTATAAGGAGACCCAACCAGTCCATCCTAAAGAGATCAGTCCTTGCATGTTCATTGGAAGGACTGATGCTGAAGCTGAAGCTCCAATACTTTGGCACTTTGTTGTTTGGTTCTTTGATGCGAAGAACTGACTCACTGAAAAAGACCCTGATGCTGGGAGGAATTGGGGGCAGGAGGAGAAGGGGACGGCAGAGGATGAGATGGCTGGATGGCATCACTGACTCGATGGACATGAGTTTGAGTAAACTCTGGGGGTTGGTGATGGACAGGGAGGCCTGGCGTGCTGCGGATCATGGGGTCGCAGAGTCGGACACGACTGAATGACTGAACTGAACTGAAGGGGCCCAGAGAGGGAGAAGAACCCCAGATACCGTTTCTTCCCTCACTAACACCCGGCAGTAAAAAATTCAAGAACAAACAAAAGCTTCTCAGCTGCCCATCCCCTTGCCCAGGGAGAACCTTCCTCGGGCAGTCACTTGGCCATTGTGTAACACACATATTTTTGTGTGTTAGGGTGAGAATGAGTCTGTCTGAAGCACAGATGTGCTGGTAAATATTTGACAATAGGTTCATCAGGGAAAAAGAGAAGCCCTGATGTGTAGCGTTTTCTGATTCCTATGGTGTAAATTCTCCCACCACAGTTAATTTCTTTTTTTTTTAATTTCCAATTATTTTTATTAGTTGGAGGCTAATTACTTTACAATATTGTAGTGGTCTTTGCCAAACATTGACATGAATCAGCCATGGATTTACATGTGTTACCCATCCTGAACCCCCCTCCCACCTCCCTCCCCATCCCATCCCTCTGGGTCATCCCAGTGCACCAGCCCTGAGCACTTGTCTCATGCATCAAACCTGGACTGTCGATCTGTTTCACACTAGATAATATACATGTTTTGATGCTGTTCTCTCAGATCATCCCACCCTCGCCTTCTCCCATAGAGTCCAAAAGTCTGT